>NW_017306317.1:2710040-2726229 GCF_000935625.1 Nanorana parkeri
CCTGGGTCATTGCATCTCTCAGGGCACCCGACATCTCACTCAGGAGAGAGTGGCTGCAATCAAGGGGATCCCCGTGCCACAGGGTCCAAAATCCCTCCATGCCTTCCTAGGATTAATCTCCTACTGTCGCTCTTGGATCCCAGGAGCCTCCCTCCTGATGCAGCCCCTCTACGATGCTCTGAAGTCTGACCCCTTCCAAATGTTCCCGGAAGCAATCTCCAACTTCGAGATTCTCAAGCAAGTTATTTCATCAACTCCTGCTCTAGGACTCCCAGACTATGAGCAGACCTTCAAGCTTTTTGTGTGTGAACGTCAAGGACATGCTACAGGTGTGCTCACCCCCAGTCCCACGGCAACCGCCTACGCCCAATAGGCTACTACTCCTGCAGATTGGATGCAGTGGCCAGAGGAGGCCCCTCCTGTCTTCGAGCTGTCTTTGCTGCTCCAGCCTTGCTTGACAAGACCTCGGACCTAGTCCTGGCCATCACCTTATCCTGCTTGCACCCCATGACATTGCTGCTATACTCAACCTGGTTCAACCCAAACACCTGTCCATGGCCACTCCACTCTCCTCCCACTTCCCGAGGGGGGAGGCGGTGAAGAGTCTGAAGACCCCGACCCTTCGCGTCTGAAGACCCCGACCCTTCGCGTCTGAAGACCCCGACCCTTCGCGTCTGAAGACCCCGACCCTTCGCACAACTGCTTTGAACTGAGGAAGATGGAAACTACACATCTCCCCACTATGAGCGAGAAGCCCAGCCCTCACACCTGATGGCTCCAGGTTTGCCGATGAGCGAGGCAAGTACCACACAGGCTATGCAGTGACCACTGAAGATACAGTCCTGCAAGCTGCAGCCCTGCCATCAATGATGTCTGCACAAGAGGCTGAACTACAAGCACTGACCACAGCCTGCAGATTGGCTGAAGGCAAAAGAGCGAACATCTACACAGACTCCAGATATGCCTTTGGGGTGGCACATGACTTTGGAATCATCTGGAAGATGCGAGGCTTCCTAACGGCCGCTGGAACACCGGTGAAACATGGGCCAGCCATCAAGGAATTCCGAAGAAGCCCGAGGCTAGATTCCGAAGAAGCCAGAGGCAATCACGTCACGGACACCGCAGCAAAACAAGCTGCAAGGAAACAGCTGAAAGTGGATGAAGAAGTAGCAGAAAAAGTCCTGACCATCCTTATACCAACAGATAAGGCCTACCTAATCTCAATGCAGAAAGGAGTATATACAGAAGAGAGACTGAGCTGGGGTAACAAAGGAGCAGTCTACGAGACTGAACTGTACGAAGTGAGAGGGAAAGTCGGTTTACCCAAGTACATGTACCCAGCAGTGGTGCAATGGGCCCATGGAAGTGGACACCTGTCAAAGAACTTGATGAATTCACTCATCAGCAAGTACTACTGGGCCCCTGGGATAATTACAGCAGCCAAACAACAAGTGGCACACGTGAAGTTGAAGGAGAGATGGTACCAGGAGAAGATTCTACTCAAGTTCTGAATCTACAGACCCTACCAGCAAACAAAGACTACTTGAAGGAACTTCAAGGAACTGCAAGCCCAGAGGAAAAAGAAGCCTGGAAGAAGAAGGAAGCAATTCTAAAGGATGGATTGCTTGAGTGCAACAAGAAGTTTTGCCTACCCAGAAGTCTGTATCCAGCAGTGGTCCAGTGGGCACATGGAGCAGCCCAACTGTCGAAGAACCTTATGAAACTCCCTCATCAACAAGTACTATACAGCACCTGGGATCACCACATTGACAAACAACTTTTGCAGAACATGTGCTATCTGGGCCAAGTGCAACCCAGGACACGCAGAGAAGACACCACAGAAGCATCTTGCAAAATCCCTGTACCCCTCCCAGAGAATACAAATTGACCACATCCAAATGCCAAAGAGTGGGCGGTTTGAGTATGCCCTAGTGGTTGTGGATATGTTCTCTGGTTGGCCAGAAGCTTATGCAGTAACCAACATGACTGCCAAGACCACTGCAAATAAACTTTTAACTGAAGTAGTGTGTAGGACGGAAGTGATAGAGAGTGATCACGGCCTCAGTAACTAAAGAGGTATGGACAGGTCTAGGGGTCACATTAGCCTTCCACACCCCCTACTATCCGCAGAGTATTGGGAAAGTAGAAAAGATGAACGGCACTCTGAAGGCCAGAATGCTAAAAATTAGATACAGGAACACACAAACTGGTCCCTGGTGACTGGGACCTCTCCAGGTCCTCCTAACAACCGCCACATCAGTAAAGGTGGCCGGGAAGAACTCGTGGATACATGCCTCCCACTGCAAGAAGGTCTCTGAGCCCAAGGAGACCGAGGGGAACAAACCATGATCCTTTATCTCCTTTTAATACTAACACCCCCCACCCCCCTAGAGCCTTTATTCTCTCTTCTTGGTGCCCAGGGGACGGGAGAGCAGGAGAAGGTCCTCTCCCACACAGCAGGATGTGCGGCCTTGCGGTGCCTGCAGTGTCTGTAGCGGCTCCGCCAGGCTGCACAGACCTGACTGTCACAGCCTCTCCGTCCCCACACAGCCGCCGAACATGCAGCGGTCCTACCACTGCGGGTGACAGAGCGCTGGCAGGGGGATGGAGTTGCACTATTTGGGGGGGGACACCGCTGCTGCTCACCTCGGCCATCTGGATGAACAGAACGGGACGCTCGGCCGTCCAGGGAGAGTCTGGTGCAGCCGTAGTCTTCTCCGTGCCGTGCCCGTATGGTCAGTCCGCCCCTGGGCCAATCAGCGGGAGAAGAGATCAGAATGAGGCAGATGACTAGGCTGTGACATCTGCTCTATTCTCTTCTCCCGCTGATTGGATGATGACAGGCTTCCTCATCAGTCACTCCTGACTGGTGAGGAAGACTGTCAATCGGCCAATCAGTGGGAGAAGACGTCAGAATGGAGCAGATGACAGAGGAGGTCGCGGCCATCTTGCTTAATTGAAGACGCGATGGAGGTCCTGTGTGCGGCGGATTCGGGTCCCTGAAGATGGCGGACGTGGCACAGGTACTCGTTTTATGTATTGGAGTATTTGCACGAGTACGAGTACTCGTGCAAATACTTGGTATCGCCACCGATGCTTGTATCGGTGCATCCCTAGACAGTAGAGATAACAATGGGGAGCCCTTACTGACCCGTCTCACTCTCACTAAGCCAGGGCCCGGTATGACACTTGTTCTGAATATACAAAACATTTAGGTACAGTCCCACTAAATATACCCAGTATCGCAAACACTATGTTTATGCTGACACTGTGTCGGAGTGTGTTATTTCTTCACTGATAGTGTGCACACTTTGTACTGAATTTGGCCCAGGGACAGATATATGTCGGATTCTTGAGGTCCGAGTCCTTAACAACAGTTCAGCATCTCCTGGTTACCTAATAACCAGGGGACGCTGGACTGTCATTACATACTGAGAACCTGGAGGTGCTGCCATGATATCACGGCGGCTCCGCCGGGTTCTCAGTGTGTAATGACAGTTGAGCATCTCCTGGTTACCTACTAACCAGGAGACGCTGGACTGTCATGAGAGCTTGTCGGAGCCGGCTTTGATATCACCGCCGGCTCCGACAAGCTCTCATTGCAATGAGAGCTGGTCCCGTCCAATAGAAAACAGTTGGGCAGAGCTAGCTGTCACTGCTAGCTCCGCCCAATAATTTTCTACTTTTTCTATTCTGCTCGGTACCACACAGGTACCGAGCAGAATAGCTGAGCTGAATGCCGCTCGGCTATTGACTCACTGCTGTTTGGCCCCTATGAGAATAGGCCGAACAGTAACAAGTAGCCTGCCGGAGGTTCGGCTAAGCCGATCCAGATGTTGGATGAGCTGAGTCAAACTCCTTCTGCACTTTGGCCGACCCGAACCGATCTGCAGCAAGCCGATATACAGCTGACTTCAGTCGGTGTACGGCTGAAATCAGCTGTACAAGCCTGAAGTGAATAGCCGAACAGCGTTCGGCTCACTTTACTTCCGGTCGGTTATTCACACGGCTTTGTGAATAACCCCCTATGTGTCCCCAGTTATTTTCAAACATTGGAGTGATCACACGATCACTCCGGTGTTTGTGCTGCACAGAGGATCAGTATTTATCGATCCTCCGTTTTGCCACGCACAGAGCCGCTGTCATCCGGAAACTGACAGGATGACAGCGGCTCCGTTCTCCTCACCGCTACGCTACTAAATTTGTATGCCCTGCAATAATTGCGCAAATGTTTCTCAAATTAATATTGAACCGATAAAAATACACAATTCAATTGATAAAACACACTAAAATCAGTATCAGCGCACAAAAGAAAAAATTCTGACTAAATCTAAAAGATAAAACTGTATTGTATACAGGCGTATATTTAATTGCAACACAAGGTATCACAATGCATGGCAATGCGTCACAAAGCTTTGCCATGCGCTGCCACAGTTAATTTAATGGGTTTTTTTAAAAAGAAAAAATATAAAAATCATGCACTGCGATGCGTTCTAACAACGCACTGCAAAGCATGTGCATGGCGTACACCACAATATGTGTATGTTATGTGAGGTGGAGGGTGGGGTTGTGCTTTTTTCTATTAGTTGTTTTTTTACACATTTTTAATTTATTTTTTAATTTAATTTTTTTACATTTTTTAAATGTATTTTTAAATTAGGAGTTAACTTGTCCCTGTGTGTGATCTGAAGCAGAGATTTGTGGGGATTGCAGTGCAGAGCTGAAAAAATGTTTTTTGTATATTTTGGTGGTGGTGGTATCTTTGTATATTTTTCCTGGTCTACCTTTTAGATAATTTGTATCCTAGCATATAATATTATATGTCAGTTTGTTTGACCAAGGAGACACCTGGTTTGATTGAGTGGTCACATATTTGGCAGCTCATATGTGAACTTCCTTACACATGGACACCAACTAAATCAAGAAACTCCCCTTGCTCACATTACAATTTGCAAGAACCTGGTAAAGATGCCATCAATCCTGCCAGCTACAGACCTATTTCCTTATTACAGTGTAAATGTGGACATTAAGCTGCATGCTAAAGCTGTTGCTCTTAGGCTCCAGCCTCTGTCAGCTCTTATCGATCCTGACCTAACTGGACTTTTTCCAGGGTGGGATGCTCAGGATAATGATCTTTTTTTTCTCTTACACCTTGTCCACCACCTTCCTTAGCCTACCCTGTTACTCTCTACTGACGCTGTTTGATAGGGTGCCCTACCTACCCTTCATCACTGGGGTTTTTGGCCCCAACATGTTCACAAGCATTTATATAATTTTCCCAGGTTAGAATCAACTGTTCTGCTGATGATGACGATGATATTCTCTTTTATGTCCAAAAACCCAAAATTACACCCCTTAATCTGCTCAGAGAATTGGACAGATTTGGACAAATTTCTAAACTTGAGAATAATTTGAACAAATCTGAGATTCTGAAACTCACACTCAGAGGTGTCTGTTATTAAACCTAATGTCCTGTGTGTTTAACAATCTCATACATTGAAGTATCTAGGCATTAATTTTCCCCCATCTGTCAGAGCTTTTTAAAATGAACTAACCCCCTCTTCATCACAAGATTAGTAAGGACCTAAATGTTTGGAACTCCTTGGCATGTTTGTGGTTGGGAAAAATAAATGTCAAAGTGAACATCTTGCCCAGATTATATATCTTCCTAATGATTCCCCTTTTGGATCCCCTTTAAATTTCTTTGCTCTGCATAATCTCTTATTAAATTAATCTGGAGTGCCTGACGAGCAAGGTTCTTCAAAAATATGCCGACTGACTGAAATCGAATGGAGGTTTAGGGTTACCAGAGCTTGAGAAATATCTCAACTGTTTCTCATACCCGTATCTCTGAGTGCGTATTTGCTAATCCTGCAAAAAAAGTTAATAGCCTTTTAGGAACACTTAAGCAATGACAAATTGTCACTAGTGCTTTGGATTCCAAAAGACGATAGAAACCTAGTAGCTATAACCTCCCCTTTCACCATCTGTACTCTCAAGGTTTGGGACATCCTCCACGCTCAACTGAAATAGAAATATAACTCCCCCAATATACTTACTGGGACATTGCTTTCCAATGATGGTCTATGCACCAAAACTGTCAACTTTACCAAATAGTCGATGACAAGAGTGTCATCTGTACAAGACCTTAGAGAACTATGGGAGATTCATACAGATTTCTGCCTTTTATAATCTGATATATTGATGTACCCTATTTCATAATTTTATTAAATCCTGCTGGGATTCAAATTTTTTGATTTTCCTGCTTGCATTGGAACATGGGAACAGGATTTTCAACACCCTCAAAGGAACAAAAAAGAAAATTCTATCCGCTATTAAATGCACCCTAAATTTAACTCGTAAACTATAACTTAAGCCTACACTTAACCTTACCCTCTTAAATTCTTTGATGGATGACACAATGTTTTTTTTACCTTGAATCCTCTGTCATGTGCTAGACACTTGTGTTCTCTGTCTGAACTCTCAGTGGGTGACCTTACGGCGACTGGTCCAATGCAGGACTCTTGCCTAGACATAGGTATACAAGACAAGACCTCAGAGGAGGTAGTGTATTATCTATGCGTCTGTGTATGTGTGTGCATATTACAAAATATTCTCCATTCAAACTGCATTGCTCTTGTCCAGTATCTGCAGTTGATACCATCATGATCTAATGACGTACCAATTCATCTGAATATTTTTTTTGTCCTAACCATCACACTTTGGAAAACTATTTGTGGCTAAAATGATTGATGATTAGAGATTAGCAAGACTGGGAAATGCAAGACATGTAGGGAAGGCAAAATTAAAATAGTTTTGGTAGGTTTGTAAGGGTGCAATGTGCTTTAAATTAGGGCTGCGGAAATTAACGATTAATTTCTCGATTAACTGTTAATCTTTTTGATCGATTACATTTTTTTTGATCGCTAATGTCACCGGACTCCTCCCCCCTTCCCTTCGTTAGCCGACGGAGCCACTTGGGCCGGTGAGTTTGCCCAAGAAACTTGTTCTGCCCTATCAATTTTGAAATAGGTTATACTTACATGTAAAGGGAACATCACTGTGTAGCCTGCCAATTGACATCGAACCTTTCTTCTACAATCTTCCCAGCTGGTCAGTGTGCCCACAAGTGTGGACCAAACTCCAAGGCATTGGCCTATACACATACAGCACAGCAATGAAGTAATAAAATGAACTAGTATCACACTAATCCAGCTCGTTATTATTCTGAGTTGCCCCACTCAAGCGGTGGCCATATTGAGTGGGGCACGTGAGATTAATAACGTGCTGGATTAGTGTGATCCTAGTTCATTTTATTACTTCTTGCTGTGCTGTATGTGTATAGGCCAATGTAGTTGGATCTGTATGTGCGTTATAATCGAAATGAATCGATTTAAAAGAAATTTAGATTAATCGAACACGAAAATCTTAATCAGTAACAGCCCTACTTTAAATTGCTCCTGACTTGTTAGGAAAGCTCCTTTAAACTATCCTGGACCTGTTTATGTGCAAGAAACACTAACCCTAATGGTAAACTGTGCTCCAAGCCCTGGCAATGCTATCAAGGCAAGAGCGTCCCCTAACCTTCAGGACCCACTTAGAGAATATTGCACCCATAGAAATCACCTTACTATTTTGAAGAAATGGTAAAATATTGGTGACATGTCCTAGTTTCGCTCATCACTACTGATATCTAATGGACAAACAAGAATCTAATAAAGAAATGTTAAAAGTAGAGAACATGTAAAGTATATTTATAATGGGCTTGAAACTGCTTTCTAACTGGGTGGGCACAAAAGGAAATCTAGTACAATTTGTTTATTATTGGGAAAGGGATGTGTTGCAGCATGATACTCTCTTAACAGTCCACATAGAACTTTACACTTTTCCCAAATACATTTCTTATGCTAAAGTTTGGAAAAGTATATACAACTTATATACAATGTAGACACCTATGGTTTAAATAGATATTGTTCACAAAATAAATCTTCGATGTATTATCAGGTATACAGTGCAACCAGATTACTATCTGTGTTTGCAATATTTATTTGTACATAAATTGTCTCCTCTAAACTGTCCGCTTCAAGTGTGATGTAAAATCAATAGTGGCCCCTCTGCAAAAAATTCAGTTTTAGTGAGTGCTTGCTTTACCTAGTTAGACTGAAACAAGCATTACATGACTGTTCTGTCTAAATATTATTAATTTGAGTTTTGTGTTGGAATATTTCTGCTTTTTATCACATTAAAAAATAAGATTTGAAGCAGTTTTTAAAAGGAGAAAATTCCTTACAATTTTCTGTGCTAAGCTATCGATTTATGTTGTAAACTGCTTTAACTTTGTGTATTCAATGCTTTGTATTATGACACTAGTGAATATCCCCACAAGCGAGATTCAAGGCCAAATGTAGACATTAGATTTAATGTTGGAAGATGTTAAAATAACAAACCAGTGCAAAATTTAGTGCAGTACCAGCAAATGAGCTTCTAATGTGCATGTGTATTGCCTTTTGTTCAAATTGCTGTCTTTTTACAATTCGTAAATAAATTCTTGAATTTTCCCTGGAAAGTTTAACTTTTTTTTCCCCCCTGAAAGCCAATGCAGCCCTCCGGAGAAGATAAGATATAATTCGTCTATGAGAATACGGACAATGACCAGGTTTGTGCTAACAGATTGCAAACTTTGCAATTGCACTTAAAAAAGGTCATAGTTATCTATACCTAGGTGAGTAGTGTGTTATGTCACTGACCTTAGAGAGAACTACCTGTTTTTTGTGCTGATTACTAGACCTGTTTGTATCGCTATGCAGTTTTTTCTTTTGTATTTGCCGTTTTAAAGTGTGTTTTGATTGGATATGTAGTTGAGTAAAACTGATATTGCTTGGTGTAATATTTTGTGGAAGCTAAGCTGTGGCTTTTTTATGGTTTTTCAGACTGGAGTGTGTATTTTCAGTTAAGCGTACCGCGTTTGACAATAAGAAGACAAAAAAGTGGGGCTGATGTGTTATTTATTGGCCAAGTAAATGTGTGTTAGGTGCAGGCTCTCATATATCAGCTCCCTTTGCCAGAGAGTATTGAACCCAAATTACTTGTCTGGAGGGCTTTGGATTAAATCCTCTTGGTTTGCCAATAAATGGCATCACTTAAACCCTGTTTTTTTTTTTCTTCTAGATTCTTTAATGTAATCACGTAGAATGTTTAAGGCAGTGATAGTTGTTGTTACTAATTTATGTACTGTGATAGGACATATCATGAATCAAGAGATTTACTTGTCAGAAAAACATACACAATACTGATGTCCACTAATGTGTGTTTATATTATTGAGATGTGTAACCTTGGATTTCACCTTTCACTTTCATGGGTCTTTATCTGATCGCACAGACATTTTAAAAAGGTGCTGTGCTTTTAAAACAATGCAAAAATGAAAAGTGTTGTCTGTTTTCTAGTAGTCTTTATAATTTTATAGTATTTAGTGTGTTCTGTATTAGCTGACTGATTTCAAAAGGCTACATATTTTAAAATGTAGCAAGTTTGTGAACTTGAGTGCATCAGTGGCAAACTAATAAACTAACGTAAAATCAAGCTGTTGCATCATTTATCAGGGCTGTTGAGCTAATTATTTGTAGTTAAGCACAGTAATGTATACTTATAGGTTAAGGATACAAAAGCTAGTCATAATTTCAAGGCAAGTGTGAAATGTCTGTATAGCATTTTTTTTTCATGCATCTTATGTTAACTAGAATGTATTCCAGCATGTGTACTGTGCATAAAAATGATCTGAAGCCCTAGCAATGTTCCCAGTGATCGTTAATTTAATTAACCTTTACTTGGCTCGGCATTTACATTTACAGACGAATGCACTTAATTCTAACACTCTTTTACAGAATCAGAAGTTTATCTACTTTGACTTGACATTAGAAGGAATGTTAGCATTGAAAGTGTAGCCATACATACATTTTCAGAGTTCTGGACTACAGTTTATAGGAGGGGGACACATGGATCATATTAATATAGTATTTTCATACATTACATTTGATCGGATACTGTTTGGGTTTCATGTTGCTTAGCAGTGACCTCGGGGTTTAATTGTCAATCAAAGGTGTACCTCTCAGCCCTCCCTTCCCTATCTTGTCTTTTGACATCATTCCATCCATCAGTGTTATAAACCCACCCATTCTGCATGCAACGTCCATCAGCTCCAGAACAGTCCTTCCACTGCATAGGAGAGATGAAATAAGCTTACCTCTCATTTTCTTTCCCGCTAACCATTTGATTCTGAGACAGAGCTGAAGTCATTTGAGAATGTTCCAAGTCCTTTTTGCCCGTAGTTTTTAATTTAATATCACATTAGCTGATCAGACTTTCAAGAAGCATTGTAGGCTTCAGATGCACAGAATATTATTAAGTCTTTTGGTTGTTTTTCAATGCTAACATAGCAGTCTTTTTTTTTTTTTTTTTCTCATGGGATTTTCTGTGATAACATTGATATGCTGTGAAGGTTTTTCTTTAATATGAACACCTTGTTCCCGGACGTCTGTCGTCTTGTTCCTGTCATCTTACTGCTTGTGACACCTGAAGCAACTACTTCATGGTGGTAAGTCTTTAGCTCTGATGCTCAGTACAGGAATTGCTGGTTACTGGCTGATCATTATTTTCTTGTAAATGCAGCAACATAATTAGAGGCAATTATATGCTATAGCTTACATTACTGTTTTATACCTCCTCGACTCATTCCTTTGTATGACACTAGAATTTTAAATAGAAACTGTTCAAATGTTGCAGTAAAGTTTAATCCCTCTACTGATGTCCTTACATGTTTTTCCACTGTTAACTATAAGAGATGTCTCTGCATATAATGTAACTTTAAAATATTGCACTGCTTTCTTACCAGCTGTGCGTGTAATTTGCAGGTGATTTAATGTTCACTTAAACAAGTGATTTTAATAACCCTAGGTTGTTGGGTATGAATATACATTGTAACTGTATATTAGAAATGCAGGTTATGTCTTAGTGATTTTTATCTTTTTTTTTTTTTTCTTGCACTGTAAAAATAGGCAATGAAAAGACAGACTATTGTACACTTTATAGAGTATGTATTTGTTTGGATAACTGAATAACCTATGCTGCATGAACATCTGCCCACATAAGGAAAGTGCTAGAATGTATGTCAGACATGTGTATGTTATTGTTTTGTAGAAAAATACTCCGCATTTCATTGTTTAGTTTTGATAAGAGAAAATGTATCACATGTAATAGCAATACTTCAGCTACACAAATCCAGCAGTAGATGGTTCATAGCTGAGTCACAGGAGCACAGTCACTGCTTGCCAGATGTAATCCTATTGGAGGGCACATCAAAATATTGAAATGTGGCTCTTCTCGTTTGCAGGGCATGAATACATTGCTATACATCATTCTTATGAATGAGATTCATTTTTTTTCACCCTTTACCCTAACTATTTTAAGCTGCATATACTCTCTCTGGTACATTCCCTGTAGCACTTTACGTTCTATAGGGCAGCCTTCCTCAACCTTTTTACTTCACAAGGAACCCTTGAAATCAGTTCTAGGGGAACCCATGCTAAAGCCAATTTTTTAGGAGTCAGTAGGCAAACTGCTCTCCTTACAATGGTGGTCAGAATGCCACCTTTACCTAGACCTGAAAACATCATTGGTGTCGTGCTGCTGTCTCAAGTGGCATTTGCCCTGGAACTATGCAGGCACCTTTTTAAATGGGAGGTCAATCAGACACAATTCAAGGAACCCCTAGGAACCTTTTGAGGAACCCAGGTTGTTAATGGCTGTTATAGAGTACTTTAGACACTTGGTTAAAAATAGGTCAATGGATCTTTTTTAATTTGTGTGAATCGGGTAAATAAGTTTCAGAAAAAAACATGATTTTGTAAAATTGTGGTTCCAGGTAATGTAATTATTACACTTGATAGTTCTGAGTGTCAACCAAGGTATATTTAGAATGTAATAGATAACATATTGCTTATGAAATCACTTTCATTGGGTTCTGTTCATAAGGTAAGGCAGAATTTTTTTTTTTTGCTCTATTTCACCATTTTGCTCTATTTCACCATTTTGCTCTTCGTTTATAAGTTGAAATGGGGTTTAACAGTCAACAGTGGTGAAAAGGAGATGCTGGGAAGCAAAACTGGAGAAATCCTGCTTTGGCAGAGATTCCTTCACTATCCACCATTTCGAATGGGCTGTTTTTTGTATAGTGTGGCATACTTATCAGCCAAGTCTTTAGCAAAAAAAAGAAAGCATCGTCTTATTTTCATTTTAGATATTGCTCAGATCAGCTTTATAAATAGGCACCGCTAATGGCATAGCTTTATGACCCCTTCAAGTAGCACTTATTTTTCAGACTGCTGCTGAAATTATAGATGTGGTTTAACATGTTAGTACACTAAAAGTATATATGTCAGTTTTGTGCTTTTGCTGTTTATCTAATCCACTGGAACACTGATGAGGAAACCTTTGGCAATTGTGCTACCAAGATCTTCCCATTTTCTGCAACCATTGCAAGGTGGTCTCATTCTTCCTGCTGCATTTTTAGCTAGAGGTGTGAGACTGTAGAGTGTAAAGTGCAGAGGAGGCAACTCTCCTCCCTGAGCTGATATTTCCACTGGAGTCCCCAAACAATTTTCATCCATAACTGAATTACAAGCTTTGTTAGCTCTAAATAAAAAAATAAGACTGACAATAACTTTGGCATTCTTGAAAGCATATTTAACTATAAACCAGTCGTATGCATTGAAAATAGTTTGGAACTGTAAGGGTGGGGTAATGTCTTAAAGGTTTTAAAGATGAATGTGTGAGAAGCCTTTTAAGGTGCCTTTGCAGTGTGTTTTCTAATCGGGAACATCTGGGCATAGATGATGTAATCTCCCTTTTTAAGACTCTTCTTTAATAATATGCTTCTGGATGCATTGGATGCTTGTTCATGCTGAAGTTTTCATCAGACTTTAATCAGAATTTTTATGCAGTTATTTGGCTTCTAACTTTCTTG
This sequence comes from Nanorana parkeri, assembly GCF_000935625.1. Taxonomy (NCBI): domain Eukaryota; kingdom Metazoa; phylum Chordata; class Amphibia; order Anura; family Dicroglossidae; genus Nanorana; species Nanorana parkeri. The sequence goes on from NW_017306317.1 coordinate 2,723,060, forward strand.
TCATTTTGATCAGCTTTATACGTTTGAAATGGATAATATATTAGTGTAATGTGATCATTTGCTAGTTGGTGCTTATGCGGTAACTTGTCTTTGTATATCCTTTAGTTTATTTTTTGAACAAACTGTTTTTACAAGGGAGAATCAAGATGTGAAGGCAATTTATAAATTATGCGGTAACCAGAACAAAGAGAAGCTTTCGGAATGCAGTATATTTTCATAGTCTGTTGGATAGTTAAACCATGCGCGGTACAGCTCTTGGACTTTAGTAGAGTGGTAGTCCCGTGGACAGAAACATGCCTGCTCTGCTGCGAGATTTCATCATCGAAGGGCAATGTGCCATAGCGTGCTTTCTTTGGGCATTTTGGCTATGGATCCACATTTTCCATAGTGCATGATGACTTTTGGATACAGAAACGTCTGTGCATGATGGGTTCCCAAACAGTTTACTGCTCCGCACAAGTAACAGCATGTGGAGGTTGCAAATTAGTTCTTGAGACGATATAGATCAGATCGGAGTATTCTGGAGAGGATTGCCACCGGCGGCGAGACACAAGTGCACCACTATGACCTGGAGAGCAAAAAGGCGCTCTGCAGTTTCAGTTTCACCTCAGACGATGAAGTAAAGGAGGCAGTGCACACCTGGAAAGCGTCTCTGCAGGAATAAATAAACTAGTTGAACGATGCAACAACTGCATTCTCTTGCATGGGGCTATGTGGAAAAGTGATATGTTCAGGGGCTCGCAGTTACTTCTATTAAAGACGTTGAATGTATTTTGCCTTCTTTCTCTCTCGTATTAAGTTTTAGTAAACTGCAACAACACATACAATCCATGGATAACACAGTAGCATGACATTATAAACAACATGATACAAAGTATTATATGTGAAAACCACCTCGACATCCATAACATGTGGAATGGAACATTTTGTAAAAATTAAACAAATTAACACACAGTCTAAAAATAGAAATGCTGGGAAGAAGAAAAATATATACCGTGTTTCCCCGAAAATAAGACACTGTCTTATGTTTTTTTTGGTTTAAAAAAACACACTAGGCCTTATTTTTGGGGTAGGTCTTACCATACCATAATACCGATAGACTAACAAGACAGGAGTGAGTGGCAAAGTTAAGAATAGGGTGATCAGGGAAATCATGGTTGCCGTACCTTTCCAAGAGCAATTTGATAACCAATCGCTGGCCAGAATGAGCGAAGCACGCTTTCACTATCGATTCCTCACAGGCGGAGTGAATTTGGTGACAAGAGCCAGCGCTATAGAGGAAGCATTGGCTTCTGCGGCTCTGCTCCACTGCTGCCTCGCTTACTCTAGCGCTGGCTTCGTTGGCACCACTGATCCTCTCCTGCGGCTCTTCAAGTTCCCCTTTATGCCACCACCGGCCCTGGGAAAGGTCACAACTAGGTCTTCTTTTCGGGGTAGGTCTTATTTTCGGGGAAACGGTATATATCTATAATCAAATCCCCACTCGACTCCTGGAGAGCGGGAAAAGAGATGAATCAAGGAAGGGAGAAATCATAAGACCCAGTTCACACCTGGGCATTTTGTAGCGCGTTCGAACGCTCTGCAAAACGCTCAAACACCGAAATCCCATCATTTCCTATGGGTATGGTTCACACCTGGGCATATTACAGGCCGTATGAACGTGCTACAAAACGTCTTACGCCCAAAGAAGTACAGGAGCTTCTTTGGGGCGTTTTTGTCGTGTGTTTCCATTGGGATACAGCCAGGTAGCCCTCGGAAACGCGTGTTTGTCATGCGTTTTTTACAGCGAATCGCTGTAAAAATGTGCATCACGAAGCGCGCGACAAACGCGCATATTCGATACGCCTAGGTGTGAACCCAGCCTAAATAGAGAAGAGTCCATACAAACCCACCTAAACCCCCCCCATCCACCATCAAACAATGAAAATATGCAAGCCTGCTCCTACATCTGGTCAGGAATACTGTATAAGAAGGACTTTTTCTTTAAATGCAGACCACTGGAACCAAGTGGTATGGAACCGGTCTTATCCTATCCTGTATGGTGTGGACAATCTCCTGGACAAAGTTCACCTGCTGCCTAATCAATTCCCACACTGTGGCAGTATAAGCAGATCTTCAGAGTCTTGGCACTACACTTCTAGCTGCGTTAATGAGATGATTCCTTAAAGTAGAACTATGGGGTGAGTGAATTACACACATCCCCATAGTTAGAGCCGATGTCTGACATTGAAACTTTGAAAGAGCGGAAATACCTTTTTGCCATGAAACCTGTCTGACCACTGTTCGGAAAATGGACACCCGCAATAGTTAACAGAATCTGATCAGAAAGTCCCTTGAGTAACAAAAATCTCCCTTCTGGGTCGCTATGCACTTCCTTTACACAAAATGTTACCTTTTTATAAGAGAAAATCGATGCACCCTTTGTTTTGTTCGATTGGGAAGAAGCATGAAAAACCATTGTGAATCTAGCATCCCTAAAATTGGGAAATTTTCCAAGCTTGAAATTTTCCTCCTAGAAGTGCCCTGTGAAAGCCAAGTTATCAGTACTGAGAATCCTTTTTCCGCTGCCTTCAGGTTCAGGCCCATCTTTTTCCAAGATGTATCGTTCCACTGTATCTGTCCTACTTGCCTGTTGGGAGCTAAAGTTGGGTATACACTTTGTATGAAAAATCCTGTGGAAATGTTCGATAATACCATCTGCGGCGATTGTCATTTGAAATTTTGCTTGATTTTTGTTTCTATATAACATTTGACTTAAGAAGTATTGGAATCTTCTGAACGAAAACGACATTCACTATTAGAATTTTGTTCAAGAAAATTTTTCCAACATGCTCCTCCTGTGGTTGAAATCGATCACCCATTTCACCACATTTGTTTGACTTTCTAATTAACAATCAGAAAGTCGAACAAAGGTTTGCAATTCTAACTGTGGGTACCCTACTTTACTCCCTCTGACCTTGTAAAATCCCTTCTCCTCCCATGGTTTCCACTCAGAGGGGCACGGTATCTTCCCCCGCTGGAATATGTAGTAACTCAACTGCACTATGTCTTTTAATGCTATGTGGGGGCAGGCATCCTAGACTCTCCAAAAAGAAATAGAGTAGAGAGGACTAGGTATACAGTAAGGAGAAGAGAGGGAAGAGGAGAAAAAAGTGTTGGGGGGGGGGGGG
>NW_017306317.1:2726322-2728809 GCF_000935625.1 Nanorana parkeri
ACAACTAACCCCCTGATGGTAAGGGAGAGGTCGCAAACCTATGCCCCTGATGTTTGAAGTCCCTAATAAGTGCCTCTCAAGTTTGCTTCAAGAATTTAGGCAATGTGTATTATCTATAACTTATTGGAACCACGGTGGAATGCAGGCAAGTCCCTAGACACTAGATCATGTTAGTCCTGCCCAGGAAAAGTGCTATAAAGAAAAAAAGGCACTATCAAACTAATTGAGGCCTAACACCACTATTAGACTCCCTTAGCATTACGGTGAAAAAGTATAACCTTACCTCATGTAACGATGCATAAAACTGCGGTCTCACCCCCACTGTCAATCATAGCTACGGTGTTTCCCCGAAATTAAGACACTGTCTTATTTTTTTGGGCTCAAAAAAACGCACTAGGTCTTATTTTTTTAATGTATAACAATCCAAAGTTAACGCAAATCCAAATTTAAATCATCCAAAATGGCAAAGTTAAGAATAGGGTGATCAGGGGTGCCGCACCTTTCCAAGAGCAATTTGGTAACCAATCGCTGGCCAGAATGAGCGAAATGCACTTTCACTATCGATTCCTTACAGGTGGAGTGCATTTGGTATCACTCCGGCAGTGACGGGAGCAAGCACTATAGAGAAAGCATCGGCTTATGCAGTTATGCTCCCTCCGCTGCCGCCTCGTTTCCTCCAGCGCTGGCTTAATTGGCACCACTGATTCTCTCCCCCGGCTCTTCAAGTTCCCCCTTATGCCACCACTGGCCCTGGGAATGGTCGCAACTAGGTCTTATATTTGAACAATTCCCAAAAATAGTACTAGGTCTTATTTTCGGGGAAACAGGGTACTGCATATCCAGCAGTAAAATAGACAACTCTATACCCCCATAGATGCGCCCATGAAATATAAATCACCAAAATGAGGGAGAGGAGTGATCTCCTATCCAGACCCTTTCTCACCCTCACACATGTACAAGCAGCAATGCCATTTCTGCTCTTTTTCCACTTAGTGCAGGTCAACGCAAACAATATGACACCATATTTAACTCAAAACAGAGCTATAAAGTCTAGGGAGCTAGCAACTAGTAAGTGACGGGCTATAAAGTTTGCAAAAGAGAAGGAACTGCAACACTGGACAATAACACACAACACAGCTTCATGCCATTGCCCGATAGGTGAACCAACACCTCCCCAAAGAGCCCCCTGATGTGCTTTAGGGAGCAGTTAGGAAGAACTAACAAACGGGATTGAAAGTTAGTGTATTATAAGCCAAGCGGGATAAAATGGTGTAAATAATCTGTGTTCCATGTTGGTGGGACTGTACTTTTAGAAGGGTCAGAACACAGACACTAAAGAGTCAAAAGATAATTGTGAACCACAATACAGTCAAAATTGCAGGTTGGACATAATGTTGAGCACCACTGCAACTGAACAGTGTGAAAAAGCCAATCAGTCACACTAAAAACACAACAAAGCAGGCACTCCAGCAAACGTGCAAAGAAGAAAAGCAAACTGCCATTGATCAAAGTAAGTTGCTGTCACTCCCCGTGAAGGCCACCGATCCTCCTTGGAGCTTGTGGTGGTCTTGGAGGTTCTATGGCCGGGTTGTTGCAGGTACCTTTGGTGGCAGCCCGGTTTCCTTGAGACACTCTCGGGAGCATGCCTCTAAAATCTCAGGTGAATCCACTCCTGACTGCGTTTATTGCAGAGATAGCAAATCTTTGTACTACTCAGGAGTGGCCATGTAAAGAATCTCCAAATGAGGGCAAAAATCCCACAGTTCCAAAGGTGAGCGCAAGTTGAACGCGCAGCCTCTTCTAGTGGCTGAAAGGCAAAATGGGAAGCGCCATCTATATGGGATGCCGTGTTCTCTCAAAACCAACAGCACCTGTCTGAGAGCTCTGTGGTGTTTTAAGTGATTTGAGACAGATCTTGAACAGTTGTTCGAAATGTCCCTCTTAAATGATCGATATGTACATTAATATGTCGTATAGGATTGAGTCTCGCATTCTGGCCTTCTGGTGTATCTCGTCTTTAAACAGGAAGTTCTTTAAGCAACAAATAATGTCTCTTCGACTCCCCTCTTAAATGCTTGGCTGCTGGAGAGCTCTATGATCATGTACAAAGTCAATTCGACACTTACTAGGTCTCTCCAATAGGTCATTGAAAATCTGCCTCAAGGGTGACTATCATATCAGGAGGCACCGATTCGGGAACACCCACACTCTGATATTCGATCACCGGCCCTGATTGTCAAGGTGCATATCCATTAACTGTAACTAGCATTTGGGCCCCATGGAGCATATTAACCCCTTCGTGACTGACGACGTACAGTGTACGTCGCCAGCATCGGGGCTGTTTAAACAGACTCCCGGTGACTTTTGCCGCCGGGACTCTGTTTAAACTTGTAGAGCCGACTGTCGGCTTTACAACAGAAGCGATCCTGGCGACTTACCTGTCGCCAGATCGCTTCTGTGTCCCGAAGAAGGGGCCACCCCCCCCCC
>NW_017306317.1:2730299-2754434 GCF_000935625.1 Nanorana parkeri
CCTACGTATGAAAACGACGAATGCGCTACACATGTTGGGTATCGCCGCGCACGCCAGAGTGAGAGCAATAATTCTAGGGCCAGTATTTTGGGGTATCTCTAAATTGATGACCTGTGGGGGCTTTTAAAGCGTCTTCTATGGACTTTTTGGGGTACTGGGGTTTTTCGCCATTTTACGGATGCACGCAATTTGTAACCTGGGCATGTTGGGTATCGTTTTACTCGTAACCTCATCTTTTATATTTCATTAAAAAAATGGGTATTTTGTTGTGTTTTGGGGCATTACATTTTTCACTAAATATTGGGGTTTAATAAGGAGTTGCGCTAATATTGAGCAACATAAAAATTTGCAACTACCACCATTTTATTCTATAGGGTCTTGGCATTCAGAAAATATATAATGTTGGGGGGTTTTAAGTAATTTTCAGGCCTAAAATGTGGAATATAACATGGGTACAAAAAATGAAAAAAATGCCTCAGTCATGAAGGGGTTAAAGCGATCATCCCTGCTCAGGCCCTCTTTCTCCACCGCTGCTAGTTTGCCTGCCATGTTTTGCAAATCTCGTCTTAAGTTCTGAGACAGGTTGCTTTTGATCTAATCGGCAATGGAAATTATGTCATGCCTGGTGAAAAATTGTTGAATATAGTGGATAATACTGGCATCTGTCTGCAAGTTCTGATCAGCTGATCCACCATGTGGTCTGGCGTCTCCACTCTGGGACTCTCAGTTCCTGACCCAGTTGTGTTGGAGGGGTGATCAGAGACTTCTGTGCCACAAGGTGCATCCCAATCTTCCCCATCCTAACGGCAAATGTGCGGTTGGTAGCTTATTAGGTGGTCTATGATATCAGAGCTCCCTCTGCATGCAGCCATCAGTCTCACGATCCAAGCCACGAGCCCCCTACCCCGTAAACCAGCACATTCTTTCATTTACATGGTGTTGAATGTCACATCAATTTCAGTAACTGTTGTGATAATTACCTAATTTATTAGGGTAACACAAAGTGAAAATATACGTTTTTGTTCATATTTAAATCAAGATGTCCTGTTCAAATTCTCACTCTTGTGTGTCCTAAATCAGAACTCATTTCTGAACCAAAAATGTAAGTATTAAAATCCTTCACATGTAAGGGCTCCAAAGCCTCAGGCAGATCCATTAACAGGCGTTCAAGATATCTACCTTATTACACTCCTTACTCAAAAAAATAAAAAATCTTCATGACATAATGCCATTTCAACTGACTTGTAAGGCAAGGGACTCAACTGAGGGCTGAATAATGACGCTATACAACATTCTCGGGTCATCTATTTGAAACCTGGCAAACATGCTATACTGGCAGCAAATCCAGAACAAAACTTGGGATAATCGGGAATTAAGAGGTAGTATGCAATCTATTAGAAATATCAGTTAAAACCTCTCTAGTCTTAGACCGTTATAACACTCTGATTAGATGGTGCATGGCAATGACTAGAATTTGTAAATGTATGCCTTAAGCATCACCTATGTGCTTTAGATACTCGGGACACCTGGGTACTATGCACCACATGTGGTGGTTGTGCTATAAGGTATGCAAATTCTGAATATACATAGTAATTTGCAAAACATTTGGAAAAAAAAACTCAACTGGCTAATGATAAACTCAGTTGAATGATTGGCAATAAACACACAGTTTTAAAAAAATTGAACCGCTGGATAAGGTATAACTCTCTAGATCAGTGCTCCCCAACTTTTTTATCGCCGCGGACCAGTCAACGTTTGATCATTTTGCCGTGGCCCGCTGAGGGGGGGACGTTGATTGTTTATATTTTATATTGTTTTGATTTAGGTCCGCGGACCGGGGGTTGGGGAACACTGCTCTAGATCACTAAAACCGAGTGAAATACCCTCTCTGCATCTATTCTTGCTGTTCCCCTATTACGTCTCTTTTCAACAAGAGAAATGTAAACACCTCACTTTCCTCTGTCGCACAATAAAAGTAAACTCCATTGCTAGATAATGCATGGCATGTAGATATTGTGTGTATGTATATGTGTGTACAGTTGGTCAAAAAAGTATTTAGTCAGCCACCAATTGTGCAAGTTCTCCCACTTAAAAAGATGAGAGAGGCCTGTAATTGGCATCATAGGTAGACCTCAACTATGAGAGACAAAATGAGAAAACAAATCCAGACAAATCACATTGGCTGATTTGGAACAAATTTATTTGCAAATTATGGTGGAAAATAAGTATTTGGTCACCTACAAACAAGCAAGAGTTCTGGCTCTCACAGACCTGTACCTTCTTCTTTAAGAGGCTCATCTGTCCTGCACTCATTACCTGTATCAATGGCACCTGTTTGAACTTGTTATCAGTATAAAAGACACCTGTCCACAACCTCAGTCACACTCCAAACTCCACTATGGTGAAGACCAAAGAGCTGTCGAAGGACACCAGAAACAAAATTGTAGACCTGCACCAGGCTGGGAAGACAATCTGCAATAGGCAAGCAGCTTGGTGTGATTACATAAGAGATGGGCTTTAACCGTCTAATTTATCCCCTTGGATGTGGGGCAGGATTACTATCCATGACATTGGCTCAGAAGGCCAAGGGAACTAACCTGCACATAATTTTGGACAGGTAAGAAATGTAAATTGCATTGCCACCCTGCTTCACCATATCACCAAGAGAATCTTAACTTCTTCAGCTAAAGGTTTCTGAGACTATGAATAGCCGATTTATGTGAACTAATTTCATTAATCAATTTGTACATTTTCGTGGCTTCCTTTATGAATTTTCTCCTACTTTGGAGCCCAAAACTAGGTCATGATCTGATTTAGCCAAATGGGCAGTGTCTTTGCCATTGCAAAAATACTGCCCATTTGGTAGTTGGTGCAATATTGTAATTTGTATTTAAAATAGATAGTGTGAGGTGTATATGTGGTCTGGACTTGTGTGGTGTTTTTAACGATGACTGCATTGTCACTGTGTTTAGGTGGTTATACTTATTAAGTGTTGTGTAAAATAAAGTGTTTGCTGTATCCAGAATGAGATCCAGATTTTCCAAGCAATGAGTCTGTCGAATATTTAAATTTCTGAAGGTTCAATATCCAACCAAACCCTTGAAGAACCTGAACATTTTGCATCTCATTATCGGGCAGCATCCGTGCCAACTGTTCCTTTAACAATATGGCATCCAGGTATCCCACAATGGCAATGCCCTAGGAGTGTACTAATATTAGCACTACAGCCTAGTACCTTGGTGAACACTCAGGGGATGGAAGACCTATCAAATGCAGGCATTAGAAACTGGTATTTTGTGTTAACGCAGCAAAGTGCGAACAGTCTTGGTGCACTGGAATGGTGTGGACATGCAAACTGCTTGCTAACCAGAAGTCCACAAAGGCAAACAGATGTCCCCCCACTTTGGAAATACTGAAGAGGCGTTGTCGTCAGGCTTAGGGCTTACAAGATTTGGGGGCCCATGGTTTACAGTTGTATTGGGTCCTTGGCTTTGGAATGTGAGGCCTGGTTGACACGAAAGGAACTGTTCCTGGCTCCTCCTTCCTAAGACTATGAGTTTTCCTAGTATGGGGCCTAGGTTTCTTCTGCTATGGTAAAAGAATACTCTTCCTGCCAGTGACATCCTTGATAAAGTTGTCTTAAGCACAAAAGAGACATTCTTCCGCAATGGGCTTGCGCAGCAAACGGTTTTGGCATTGTTGTAACATTTGAGCCAAAGTGTTTTCTGTAAACTAGACATGTGCGATTCGTTTCGTTACGAATCGAAATTGGTACGAATGTTCCTGAAATTCGTAGATTCGTAAGATACTCACAAACAGGAGACTAATTCGGAAAATAAGATTTACAATATCCACTAAAATATCTACACAATAGTGCAATTCTGCAGGTATACGTTCTAAACACTTTAAAACTGAATGGCCATTAGGGATAACTGACATATGTTTAGTCCATTTACCCTAGGTCTGAAAAATGGGCATGAGAACCTATGTAAGGTTGCATAGCAGGAACTGCAAGTACAAAAAAGGATTTAGATTGCCTGCTTCTAGGTAATTGTCTACCTGATCTTGAAACACGGGCATTTTCAATAGGATCAATCAGTGTTTTGTTAATGCATTAAATGACTGGATGCACACTTGGGACAGCCCAATTTTTTTTAATAAATGCCTCCTTAAATGGATATTAAACAGAAACATTTTTTGCATATGAGAATAACTTAGGAGTAGGCCAGTTTCCATAGAGAGCAAGATCAGCAGATCATGGCTATTCGCCAACAAACATAGCTAGAATGGATTTAGGAGACTCCTTGCCCCACAGCCAATCCACAGCCAAAAGTCAGAAACCACTGCTGCAGGAGTGTCAGATAAGGATTTTGGAGGGAATGACGAAGATGTATGCTTATCGTGGTCATAAAATCTTGCATAGCTGTATAGAAATCCTCTGTGAAGAAGACTGAGGTGGAGGCACGGCTGAGGGAGCTGTAGGAGACTCTGAGGAGTGTGTGGTCTCAAGTAGGGACAGCGATCCAGGCCGTCAGGTTCCTGAGAAAGGCCACCCTTGAACTTTTAGCTGATCATGAGCTTTAGAGGCCTGCAGGACCTCAATTTCTCCTGTATAATCCACTTGTCTTGGAGTTAGTTCTGATCCTTGAGGAAACATGGGTATATCCAGGAGAGACTGAAAATAGAGTGTCTATTTCCTTATGAAGTCTTTGTCATCTAAAGGTCTAGACACACACAGAAAGGGACTCGCAGAGCTTTTATTTTTATCATTTAGTATATACTCTGTTGGACTGTTCCTATTCATCCGTTTCTGGGATCCAATAAATGCTACATTTCTTGGAAAAGAACCAAGGTTGCCTGGATAATGCTCGATCAGTGCATTCTGCATATTCCTTTTCCCAACGCACATAAATAGAAATATATTTGTATACAGTAAGTTTATAACTACAATCCTGTGTCCCTTAATGAACAACAAGGAAATGTACATTTAATTACTATTATATCACACATAAGACACACACAAAAAAGCAGCTTTGCTGCAGTATTCACCTTTAATCGAGAGCTTTTTCACACAGTACTACTTTTTTCCTTTTTCAGGGCCCTGTCACACCATATCCAGTGCGTTCCGGCGCTGTTCGAGCCCAGAACGCACTGGATCGCATACATCAAGCCGGCCCGCGGGAGGGGGCATGGCGGTGTCATTCATATCAATGGCACCGCGGACACGCCTTCCACCCACAGTGCAATCGCCCGCACTGGAATACGAGGTACAAGAATGCCCTCCGTTCCGGTGCAGTGCAATCGAAAAAATGCCGCAGGCATTCTTTTTTACGATCGCACTGCACTGGAACGGAGGGCATTCCTTTACCTTGCATTCAGACAATCGCACTGCGGGCGGGGTGGTTGTGCCTGTGCTGCCATTAGCATGAATGGCACCGCCACGCCCTCCCCACCCCACAACGTTGCCTGGCTTGATGTATACGATCCAGTGCGTTCCGTGCTTGAACCGTGCCGAAATGCACTGGATATGGTGTGACAGGACTCTCAGTCTTGCAGGTTAAATGATGGCCAGCATCATTCAACTAATTTCCACTGAACCCATGCTGTTATAGGACCCATCCCCAGCCTGTGACTGGACAATGAGAAAGCAGATGCACAGTGATGAGCTTATCTCTCTGGCACTGTGCTTTCTCCTACTGTCAGCACATGAAGTGATGGCTTCATGTGCTGCTTCCTTCTCTTACTTTCAAGCTTTGCTGTACAGGGACTGCAAAAGGTGATGTCAAGTTCAGGTACTTACACTACTTGCATTTAATAATAAATATAGATAATTACAGAGCTGCATGCATTTGTGTCTTTTTTTAATATTTTGCTAGAGTTCGGCTGTAGGCCCCTTCACGGACACCTTCAGTTCTGATCCACATGGATCCCCTGCTGATCAGAACAGATGTCACCGCCGTGACATCCATGTCTGTCCACTTTTTCCTCCTCCTTGTGATGGATTCAAAAAATTGAAATTACCAGACCCATGTTGGTCTATGGGGAATCGGAGGCATGTCCGTTTACATCAGATTACCTCCCATCCGGCACGGTCAGGTCTGTCAAAATGGAATTGACAGGCGGGCCTGATTGGAATGGTTGTGAGAAAGGGGCCTTAAAGAAAAAATATGTAGCCAGTAGCAACTAATCATTCCATCTGTTTTGTTTTTTTTAGAGCAGGTTATACAATCAACAGTCAGAGGGCTATCTGGTTCCTAGGCAACACAGACAGCTCATCATTATGATGCTTTCATGCACAGTTTTAATTAATAAAAAGATGATGTATTTGGCATCATAAAGAAATATTGCATACAGAGAATGGCTAATATACATTTGTGTGACCATAAATGAAGATAAATGTATATACTAGCCATTTGTTTACTAACATGGTTCTTGTTTATGCATATTCTATTACATTAGTTTGCTTTGCAGTGTAGTCTTAAATAAGGCTTAAGGGCCCCATTTACACTAAAGCAATGTTTTGTGGTACCTTGTCAAATTCATGTTAAAGCTGAAGCTTAATCCTTTTATATTTTGTCTTTCCTACTTATGCTAATGACATTTAAAATAAAACCTTTATGTTTTCTTTACATACGTTAATTGACACCCAGGCACATCATCACTGGGTCTCTGAGGTTCTCTATAAAATGCTGACTGATCATTGCTGGGATGGGCTGGCAGGGTGCTGAATACATCAAAGCACCCTGCCTCATTACTCCCCTCAAGAGCCCCCAGCTCTGACACAAGCATTAAGCTGGCTCTTGGCAAGAGTTATGCAAATATCAAAATGCTTTGATAGATGCATGTTAGTCTGGAGGAGTGTGCATTTCCAGGCAGACTGCATTTGAATGCAGACCGCTCAAGGTAACACCCACATGTGATGCTAAGCCTTGATGATTAACTGAAATCCGATGAAAGGGCAAGGCCAGGGACAGTAATGCTGGGTAGGAAAGCGGTACATGTTGCAGGACATCCTCTAGCCAGGAAATGAAGCTGGACATCCTCTAGCCAGGAAATGAAGCTGGACATCCTCTAGCCAGGAAATGAAGCTGGACATCCTCTAGACAGGAAATGAGTCAAGCTGTATCCGACCTCCTACAGCTTCTAATGCACGTTGTAAGAATCTCATTATGCAGTGAAAAAGTACATGCAATATCATTACAGAAGAGAAGCTTGTACAACTGTGCAAGACACAAGGTGGGGGTAAAGCTTAAATGTGAGTTCAGCTTTAACTGTTTTTTCCTCTATTTTTTGGCCTGACCCAAAATGTTCTGAATTTCATTTTAATTGAAGGCACTGGTGCTGTAAAAAAAACAAATCTTGGATGGGCCAAAAATCCTTTAGGCACAGAGCAAGCAATTCATCTATGTATCTTTCTTGTAGGGTAGAAACATCTTCAATAACAGACTATCATAGCAGATCCCTTAGTACACAGGCTGGCAGATGCCTTCAAGACTGTTGAACGTTTCAGATTGTGAAAATGATTTGCTTAAAAGTTTTTAGAAGGCTACTGTAAAGAAGCAGTTGGTGTCTAAAAAAAATAGCAGCCTCTCCCAGATAGTACCTCTTACCTTATCGGTGGTGTGCCGCACCATTCATAGCTGTGATTATGCTTAACAATTTCATCTTGTTAAGGGTCTTATTGCCTGACAAATACTGAGATGGCCCACCTATAGGCATCCAGTCTAATCAATTTGTATAATTCCTTTCTAACACACTATGACTGCATTTACGAGCAGGTACAATGGACCTTATTGATGTGCCACATTGATGAGAACAAAACAAATTACCCAGCAAGTCCACGTACAGCTTGGGTTGTCGGATATATGTGCCATCCCATTCCAAGAAGGGGGCAATGTGTGCCATCCCATTTCAAGAAGGGGGCAAAGTGTCTGGCAGTCAGGATCTGCCGCATGTTTGAGCATGAAATGTTTATTTTGAAGCATACCTTAAGTGTTTGCAATAATGCACTTTTTTTTACTTTCTGTAATGTACATTACTGCTAGCTATAGTAGTAAAAGTTAACGTTACTGAGAACCTGATACTCTGTAGGGTACTTGTTCAGGATATTAGGCTGGGAAATCTAGATATAAATATGAACAAAAATATATTTAAGGATGAACCATAAAATGCAACTCGCAACCATTTCTCTTTCTGTTCTGGACTCCAGTATGTAATTAACACCGTGTAAGAATATTTTTGTGGCTAAACTGGAAAATGAAACATTTCAGTGCTTGCCTAAATATATGCTGAGTATTATTATTTTTCTAAATCTTTGCAGAATCATTACATCTACATTACAAGCACAGTAAATCACATTAGAAACTCTTCAAAGCACTACAAATTACTTTCTGAATGGGTAAATGAACACATTTTAAAACTGACCCCTCACACCATTTTTGAAAGCATCTCTAATTCCATCATTTCTTGTTAAAAGTTGGACTAAAACGTTGGTCAAGATTGTTAATAAAAAAAGTAGGTTTTCATTTATAGCTGAACTCTAGGCACAAAAACTTTAACTTCAATACATTCCTTAATAGCAACAAAAGTCCACTTTGCACCAATTGCCTTAATAAACCCATTTATTACCTTAGGCATTGACATCAGCACTGTGTTGCACATAGCCTATGCAAAGAGCAGAGCTGTAGAAGAGGCCTGGCAGGCCCACCCACCACAAGCTGCCAGCAGAAAACTACAGGAGGGGACCAATACAGGACCAGTCACCCTGCACATGAAGAGAAAGCAGCAGTGATCAGTCTTTCTTACAGAAAAATCCTGCACAGAGGCAAATATTCACACTGGATTACTGCACAGATCAGATAAAATTACAAAGCACACCAAGATTAAAGTATGAATGCACATGCTTCTTGCATTTAGACAATATTTGCGTATACCGGAGTCCAGCTGTAAAAATCCAAGTCTGCATTTTTACTTCTTGTTTGAATGTGATTTTTAGAAATCTAAAAGTAAAGGGACGCTTTAAAAAATGCATTGGTAACAACGTTTTTGAGCATTTGAAAATGAAATTCAAGCTCCGTGATTTATCTATGAAACAAACAGTGGGAAGTAAGTTTAGTTTGCTAAGTACACTTACCCGTGTGCTACTCTCACAGCTCTCCATAATCTGTGACCACAGAGCAGCAGTACTAGTGCTTTGCTGAGTACATTTGCTCCATGTGTTTTCTGCTTCCAGACCTTGCTACTTCCTCAATGGAATAAGTCATTTCAGCTTGCTTCCCCATAAGCTTCCAGTGCCATGACTAGTTCAATTCAGAGAATATCATACACTGAAAGTAGAAAGGAAACATGGAGCTACAGTACCGCTACACTCTGGTCACAGTTTACGGAGAGATGTATCTGGTAAAGAACACTTCCCCCCCACTGTTTACACAGAGATTGGAGCTTTATTCAGGACAAAAATTATAGGAATTCTTTTGCAAATTACTTTAGGCTCATAATTCATATGGAAATTAGGTGCTGATCAATAAATCCCAACACACTATTACAGTACAGTAGTGGGCAACACACTTGGTATTCACCTTCCTCTG
This sequence comes from Nanorana parkeri, assembly GCF_000935625.1. NCBI lineage: Eukaryota > Metazoa > Chordata > Amphibia > Anura > Dicroglossidae > Nanorana > Nanorana parkeri. The sequence goes on from NW_017306317.1 coordinate 2,739,887, forward strand.
GAGCACTGACAGGAGTCAGGAAAATCGAATACCTGGTAACATTGGTTCCTCTGGACAGCTGTCTTTTTATAAATCCCCCACTCCCCTTAAGTTTAGCCCGTGGGATAATATCTTCAGCCCCCAGCAGTTTTTACTCCCCAAATGTGCTGGCTGGCAGGACTTCTCTTGGGCATACATGGAGGCAGTGTGCAGAGGCGGGCAGGATCCAGTGCCATCCCCGATGACACTCAAATATATCTCTCTACTCCGCAACTCTCCCACTCAGTGTCCTTGCGTGTCACTAATCTACTAACTGACATATCTATCTGGATGTCGCAACACTTCTTAAAACTCAACCGTTCAAAAACTGAGCTCTTGATATTTCCTCCTGCCCGTGCACCTTCCCCCAACTTTTCCCTTGAGATTGTTAACACAACTATCCAGCCCTCCCCCCATGCCAAGGTCCTAGGTGTCATCCTTGACTCGGACCTCACCTTTCTCCCCCACATCCAATCACTATCCAAATCATGCCGCCTCCACCTTCGTAACATCTCCAAAATACGCTCCTTCCTCACCAAAGATACCACAAAATTGCTCATCCACTCCCTTGTTATCTCTCGTCTTGACTATTGCAACTCCCTCCTCATTGGCCTACCTCTACACAGGCTATCCCCCCTTCAGTCTATCATGAATGCAGCTGCTAGGCTCATCCACCTAACCAACCGCTCAGTGTCTGCAACCCCCCTCTGTCAATCCCTACACTGGCTTCCTATAGCCCAAAGGATAAAATTCAAAATATTAACAACCGCGTACAAAGCCATCCACAACTCTGGCCCCGGCTATATCTCCAACCTGGTCTCAAAGTATTACCCTAACCGTCCCCTCCGCTCTTCACAAGACCTCCTGCTTTCCAGCTCCGTCATCAACTCCTCCCATGCTCGCCTCCAGGACTTCACTAGAGTGTCTCCCATTCTATGGAACTCTCTACCCCAACCTGTACGTCTATCTCCCACACTGACTGCCTTTAGGCGATCTCTTAAGACTCATCTCTTCAGGGAAGCCTATCCCACCTCAACCTAACCACTGAACAATCACTTTCTCAAACAATCATCCCTGCACAGCTACCTCCTCATGTATCACTTGCCCCTCCCTTTTAGATTGTAAGCCCTCACGGGCAGGGCCCTCCTTACCATCTTGTCTTAAATTGTATTGTGACTGTAATGTCTTCCTTATATTGTAAAGCGCTGTGCAAACTATTGGCGCTATATAAATCCTGTATAATAATAATCCCTATCAGTGAGCACATCAACATTCCAGTAACCTATTGGGGTCCCTCACCATAGTGGATGCAAAGGGACAGGGGAAACAGGGATAGCCAGCTCCACTGCTAGTAATGGGCAAGGAGGGTTACCTGAGGCTTCCCCTGGGGACTCTGCTCCAGATGGTCAGTCTGTTATCTTACCATTTAGCTTGCAGCCCTCTTCCAATGCATCCATTACCCTGTCAGGGGTGCCACATTCTTTATGCCTTAGCATGAAAATGTTGTGGCCTCAATGACTGTTTGTTTTTATAGGTCAGATCTCTGCTATGGTCTATGCATCTGGCCGCAGAGGATGCAAGTGTAAGTCCCCCTTTTCCTTTTCTCTCCAATTTGCTGTCGGACATGGGCATGGCTACTGCCCTATTGTAGAATGAGGAGGGGGTGGGAGGTGCATACCTCCTCAGAATCTTTTCTCCTCCCAGGAGGGTCCTCTGTCAATGATGCTGCCTCAAAAATTGTGTGTGGTATGTAAACCTCATTTGGATGCTGGCAGATGCTCCGTGGCCAATTTCAGATCGTCTGGACCTTCTGTTACAAGGTGCCGTACTCCATCCTGCTTCTCAGTCACTGGCTTTGACGCCTGGCTGTTGAAGTCAAGGTCTTGAGGGATAGAGGTCTGTCTGATTTAAGTTATTCCTACACACAAGCCAGGAAGTCTACCTCTCACAAGGTGTACCTGAAGGCCTTTCTTTGTGTGAACAGAAGTTTCATTCTCAGAAATAATCTGTGGAATTGATTTGCGCATTCTCCAACTGGGATTGGATCAACACTTGGCCCTGAGACAAATATGACTGTTGCTGTCCACTGGCTTCTTATTCTTTGGCAGAGGCCCTTATACTGGGGTTGCTCATGTGGCTCCTCCTACATGCCCACTAGTGATGCTGTGGGATCTCAATCTCTCTAGCAAGCTCCCTTTGAACCTATCAGAGATAGTTCTGTCAGATCTTACATGCATGGTGACTTTCCTTGTTGCTGTCACCTCTGCTAGGAGGGTTTCAGTGCTGGTAGAACTATCGTGCAAAGAACCATTCCTCCATCACAAGGATAAGGTCATTACCAGGCCTAGGGATTATTTTTTTTCTAAGATGTGTATTTGATCCATCTTGATCAGGACATTGTCCTTCCCTCCTTTTTGTTGTGCTAAGAAACATCCCAGGTAGGTCTTTCCCCACTGCTTGGAAGTGGTTTGAGCCATTCCAGTGTGTGTCTCAACTATGGCTTAGTTTAGACAAACTTACGGTCTCATTCTCCTTCCTGGCGGACTTTGCAAGGGGCTTCCTCTATCTCATTCCACCATTTCTTGGTCATTGTGTATGCACATCTGTTAAGGGTATGGCTTCTCCCTTTCCTGTGAAATAACACTCTATTACATCTGTCAGTGCCTCTTGGGCAGATTTGTAAGGCTGCCACCTGGTCTGCTCATTCTACCAGTTGGATGTTCCAAACTTCTGCTGATGCTACTTTAAGCCCTAAGGTGCTATACGAGTTGTGTTTTTCTTCTTATTTTCTGTTATATGGGCCTCTTTGAGATTATTTGCTGTGTTGCCAGCCCCTCTGTTCTAATGCTTTTGGACGTCCTAGTCGTCTCTGAATCCTCCTGTGCCCTGTACTATACGATCAAGGAAATAGGATTTATTGACTTACCCGTAAAATCCATTAGTTGGAGTACAGTACAGAACACAGGACACTCCCCTCTGTGTTATCTATTGCTTGCATAAAAGCAGAGGATACTTGGGATTGGGAGGGATTATATGAGGGTCTCTTACAGCTCTGGCCAACGTCCAGTCACCTGATGTTACCTGCATATTATCCAGTCATCTCTGAATCTGAAATTTTAAGCTTTCATAACACCATGTTAAACTTTTTTTTTTTTTGAGAAGGAAGTTCATTAATAACAAAATCTTTCCAAACGCCTTATGAGCATCTAAGGCGTGTTTGGCATGTGTTTGGGTCACGCAGTCATTGACTTGAATTGAAGTGTTTGGCAAGCTTTGAAAGTTGCCAACACCTGCCAAATGTTGCTGCCAACATCAAAAGCAACCAAAGCAAAACAACGCAGAGGCTTACTAAATTTTGTGTGTACTAGACTGTTCGCTTTTATGTTACAGAAGAGCAGTGGCGACTCTAGGAACAATATATAGGGGGGCACATAAGATACCACAGTCAAAACTGGGGGGGGACTAATGTTCACCACTAAATCATACCTGTCACTGTCATTAAAATGGGTCTGTCATCCACACCGCACTATGTTTTGTTCCTGTAGAGCTTTTTGATACACATGATCCAGGCACAGTGTGAAGGATGGAGTGCCCCAGACTTACAGGGTTATCAAACTTTTTTGCTCACTTTTTTGCATATATCTACTGCTAGCAGTAGATATATGCAGAACAATAAAAAAAAAAAAACTTTTGCAAAGGGTTAATACTTACCTGTGTCTCCACGGCGCGCTTCCGTCCAAACATCTGAAAATTTCTTGGGCGTCCATAAAAGATCTTGGGGCGGGCGCATGCACAGTTCAAATGTTCGGCCGGGAGAGGAGGAGAGACATAAGGTAAGTATATGGAGAAGTGTGCACCCGCACAGACTCCATGGGACATCAGAGAAGAGGAGGACAGAGGAGTCAGCGCTGGATCGGTGGAAACCCGCACCAGCGCTGGAGGGACAGCTGAAAACGACAGGAAAGAAGATGATCGGATTAAGAGGCATGATTTAAAGCAAGACCTTACACTAACATTGGGGAGGAGAACATTTATCCTTTAATATCACTTTTCCTGACTACAGTGCACCCAGTGGCAAACCTAAGGGACAAAGGGCCCGGCTTCCTGATTGGCCCTCCCAAGCTAATTATGAGTAAAGAAGAAGGACTGGTTCACACCTACATGTCCCACGAACATGCCTTTGCCACGCTGCTCCATTAATTTCAGTGGTCATATCTACGTGGCATCTAGAAGATATGTTGTCCGAACACCATTCTGCTTCGGAATGTCTTTTTTATTTGTATTCCTTTAGCATGACATGTGCATGCTAAAGGAATACACATTTGCATTCACATGTCATGCTAAAGGAATACAAATAAAAAGGACATTCCGTAGCAGAATGGTGTGCGGACAACATATCTTCTAGATCGTACATTGTGGCGTCATCCACCAATTGTTCCAGTACTCGCTGGATTTTTGGGTACATCGGTACGGTGTGCGAAGGGAATATTACCAAGCTATCTGTGTGACAAACACAGCAAAATGGCTCCTCCACTATTTTGTGTGACGCACAGGATGCATTTTTCTGCTGCTTTTGCATGCATGGAAACGTAGCAGAAAACCTCACTACTTGCTGGCCGCATTTGGGGTGCCTTTAGAAATCAATGGCACAGCAAGTGTGTCTTGGCGCGTTTCCACAGACACATGCCAATCACGTTTTAGAGACCCCTAATGTCTCCATAAAGAGGACCTGTCAGTGTATCTGTGCTATCACATAGGGAGATTATTATCCCCCTATGTGATAAAAATAAGTGTAAAAAAAATAAAAGTCACATATAAAAAAAAGTTTAAAAAAAACCCCAACATTTTTAAGTCCCCCACATTTACACACATATAAACGTAAATACGTGTTTGATGCGCCAGCGTGCGAAAATGACAATTGCGCTACACATGTTACATATTGTCGTGAACGTCGCAGTGAGAACAATAATTCTAGGGCCGTCAAATACTGATAACACTAAACTGATGAGCGGTAAAAGCTTTTAAAGCGTCGCCTTTGGCCAATTTTGGGTATTGTAGTTTTTTGAGGTTTTGCGCGTGTGCGCAATTTTAAGGCTTGACATGTGTAGTGTCTATTTACCCGACGTGACCCCGTCTTTTATATTTTACAAAAAAAAATGGGTAATAATAAATGTTTTATCATTTAATATAGGGGAAAGTTTTTTTTTCTGTTTTTTTTCGGTAATTTTTCCTTAATATATAAAAAAATAAAACCCCCAGTGGTGAATAAATACCATCAACAGAAAGCTCTATCTGTTCCCAAAAAATGGTATAAAATTTATTTCAGTGCAGCGCTGCATGACGGAATAAATGTCAAAGTACTACAGTGCTAAATACTCAAAAATGGCCGGGACAGGAATGGGATTTAACACCGCAGACTTCAAGTGGTTAAATGAAACTCCAATGGCAACAGTACTTGAACCATTTACAAATTAATAGCAATGTCAGTGAAGGGTTAACTTTGACAACTCAAAAGGTATACTCAGGGGCGGACTGACAACACATGGGGCCCCCGGGCGATACAAGATTATGGGGCTCCGCCCATATACAGGCCACACACACCCACAATCTCCACCCATCCCCAAGGCCCACCCAAATATACATTCTTGTGTTGCAGAAGTTATTTCTCCTCACTATTTTCAAAATAGCTGGTCTATTCACTAAAAAAATGAATTGTAGGGGAATTGGTAGAAGAATTTGAAATATACACCAATATAGGGGATTTGGAAAGTGAGCTAATTGGCAGAATTTTTTATTAGCTTTCCTCCTCGTATCCTCATGAACATTTCTGCCTCTGTGCTGTGCAAGCAATGTGTGTTATCCCCCCCCCCCCCCCAGACAGTATATTGTGTGTAAAGGCAGAGCTGGTGTTTACTGATCATGATACAATGAGTGACAGGGAGGGGGGCAGCTGATTACAGTCTGATACGCCGGGTGTCCAAATGATTTTCCTGTGGAGAAAATTTCGAATTTGTAGGCTTCAGGCCTAATAAAATCTTCTTTACAAAAAATTAAGAAAGCCTGCAATGTGAGTCATAAAAAATGTGCACATGTATACATCATCACTGCACATGTACATTACCACAATAAATACAAATCACTTAAAAAGGTGAATATGTACTTTAAGCTAAACAAAATAAAACAAACGTGACTGGCTCTCTAAAAAATAAAGCGCCCATGTACAAAGCCAAATGGTATACCAAAATGCCCCGTATTCTATGTTGTAAGAAAGAAGGCAGGTTATGGTACGTACCATGGGAATCCCTATTTCAAGCATTGCCCCCCCATAGAGGTCTATGAATTCCAGCAATACAGAATAGTATATGAATTTGCAACATACTCTGTGCTGCCGCTCTGCTCCAGGGTGCCGGCCTGGTGTCTTGGATGGAGGGTCTCAACAGGGGCAGATGCAGAAAGTCTTGGCAGGGGCAGATGCAGAGGGCCTAACGGAGCAGATGTGAAGGATAAACGGGCAGATGTGGAGTATCAGCAGGGGCAGATTTGTAGGATCAGCAGCGTCAGATGTGGAGGATCAGAGGGGCAGATTTGTAGGATAAGCAGGGGCAGATGTGGAGGATAAGCAAGGGCAGATGGGGAGCATCAGAGGAGCAGATGGGGAGCATCAGAGGAGCAGATGGGGAGCAGATGGGGAGCATCAGAGGGGCAGATGGGGAGGATTAGAGCGGAAGATGCGGAGGCTCAAAGGGGCAGATGTTGAGGATCAGGGGGGCAGACTCAGAGGATGCAGGGGGGCAGATGCGGAGGATGCAGGGGGGCAGATGCAGAGGATCAGAGGGAGGCAGTGGCGTAACAACCGGGTGGGCGCTGGCCACGGGCGTAAAGCTGAAGGGGGGCGCCGGCCGAAAGTGGCACTTTCGGCTGAGTGCCGAAACTGCCATTTTGCCGGCGCAGCAGTGATTTCTTTCCTCCCCGCTGGGCGCTGCTCTTTGTCCCAGCAGGAAGGAGAGAAAGTGACAGCCAGCCGAGCACTGTGGTGGAGAGTGCCGTGATCGGCCGGTGTCTTTCCTCCCACACCGCTCGCTCAGCCTCCTGTGACAGCGTGTCAGGATTGAGAGCGGGTACAAACACTCAGTGATCGCTGAGCGTTTGTACATAATTGAGGACATAGTATGGTTACTATATCCTCAATTATGAATGAATGGGAGTGATCTACATGCCCTCCTGTTCATTCATAGTTGTAGTTATAGTAAACATCCTCTGTTATCAATGAACAGGAACACTCATAAAGGATTCCTGTTCATTGATAACAGGGGACACAGAAAAAGAGAATCTGTGGGGGTGGGGGGTACAGTTCCAGTGGATTTTTACATAATGGGGGGCGCCCATAACTCTGGTTACGCCACTGGAGGGAGGTCAGCATGGTTGATGTGCAGGCAGTGGAGATCTGTGCTGGTCATGGAATGCTATGTAATGTAATGTGAGCAGGGCACTGTATACAGGCAGATACTTGGTTGGCTGCTATGAGGTCTGAGAAAGAAGCCGGCCAGGACCGAATCTCACTTTCACTTTCCCGCACATCACTCCTCTGCCAAACCCCCCCCTCTCACTTCGCAACTGTAGGAGACATCCGTGCACAGAGATGATCATACTCGTCTGCAGCTGCGGCTGTCAGATGAAGCTGTGTAAACCGACGGCAGGGTCTGGTGGGCACGGACACATGCTGTGGGGCTGGAGGGAGGGAGGGTGACGGGCCCCGTCCTGGCCGCTGGCCCTCGGTCCATGCCGAGTGCCCGAATGGTCAGTCCGCCCCTGGGTATACTAGCAGTAAGCAGACTTCTGTAATTCCAGACAAGGGATGGTGCTGGAGAGCAGGTCAGTGTGTAGCTCCAAAGGGCAGGAGTCAGGAAGATTGCAGCCTGTCAACCTTGAACTCAGGATGGAGAGCGGTGAGGTAAGTAGCTTTTTTTCTTTCAGGGTGGAGAGCGGTGTGCCTTGGTAGCCGACCAGAGGGACGTCACTTACTTCGAATTCCACAGCTACATGTCGTGGAGGCGCCTACGGGGCGGATACAAGTGACGTCGTGGGACCTGTGCACCCTGCTGCTTGTGCGATGCGGCCAGCCCAGTCAGAGCGGCGGAGGGAGAGACTATTTTCCTCGGGTAGGGGGAACTGGGCTGGCCGCACCGCACAAGCAGCAGAGTCAGAGTGAAGCAGCAGGGTGACGTCACCCCGATCCGCCACTGTTAGCGGGGTTACACGGGGGGCAAGGAAGAACCTGGGGGGGGATTGCCCCCCTGTAGCGACGCCACTGCAGAAGAGACATTGGCTTTGCAAAGCATTCAAAAAGATTCACTAATGTAAAGAAAATGGTTGTTCTTTATGCTCATGTGAACAAGGCCTTACTAAACAGGCTCCTTGGTTTTTATGTGTATTATAGATTCAAGTAGCCAAGCTGTGCCCAAACCAAACTCCTAACCCAAAACCTTAAATTACCTGCAGATGTAACCTTTAACTTCATTCTAACTCCTAACCAGCCACTAAATGCAACCCTAAGCCTCATCTTAACACACAAATCTGTTAAAGAATATCTAAACCAGAAAGAAAAAAATACAATTATACAGTGGCAAGAAAAAGTATGCAAACCCCTTGGAATTAACTGTTTTTCTGCAGTAATTTGCCATAAAATGTGATCTGATCATCTATGTTACAACAATAGACCAACACAATGTGCTTAAGCTGATAACACACAAACAATTCTAATTTTTCATGTCTTTATTGAACAGCAAGAATTATTATTTATCAAAGAAAGTAAGCAAACCCATAGACTAATTACTTCAACAAAACCTAATTGGAGTCAGTAGCTTGCACACCTGGAGTCCAATTAATGAAATGAGCTTGGAGGTGTGGTTTAGAGCTACTTTGATAAAAGACACTCCAGCATTTTAGGATTGCTGTTCATAAGAAGCATCAACTGATGTGGACCATGCCTCTCAAAAAGGAGCGCTCCGAAGACATACAATCAAGAGTAGTTGATCTGCACGAGGCTGAAAAGGGATGCAAAGTGTTTAGGCAGCCATCAGTCGACAGACAAATTGTCTATAAATGAAGACAGTTTAGTACTGTGGCTACTCTTCCTAGAAGAGGGTGCTCGGCCAAGATGACTCCTAAGGTACAACGCAGAATCCTCATTGAGGTAAAGAACAACCCATGAGTAATAGTTTTAGGCTTGAAGACATCTTTGGAACTGGCAAACATCTCTGCCAGGCAAGGTGTCCATGGCAGAACACCACACAGGAAGTCGCTGTTCTCCCAAAAAAACATTGCTGTGCACCAGAAGTTTGCCAAAGAGCACCTTGGCAAACCACAATGCTACTGAGATGTTTTGTGGACTCATGAAACAAAGGTTGAATTGTTTGGGAAGAATACTCAGCACTATGTATGAAGCAAACAGGGCACAGATTACCAACATCCAAACATCCCAACGGTGAAGTATGGCTTGATTTGGGCTTGATTCACTGCCTCAGGGCCTGGACTACTTGCCATAAATCCCACGTTTAACAAAATAACCTACAGGACAATGTTAGGGAGGCTGTCCACCACCTGAAGCTTAGTAGAAGTTAGGTGATGCAGCAGGATAATGACTAGGTATACACCGATACCAGTACTCATGAACCTGCCCCAATACTAAGCACCGAAAATGGCGCTTTAAATTTTTAAACACATGTGGCTGCTGTCAGGTCCTGTTCTTGCTGGAGACCTCATGGCAGCCTTATGGGGACCTGGCAGTGCCTGATAACGGCACCGGCCAGACAAACATGTCCACCACACCTGCCTGCACAGCATTGGGGAGTCGCACATCCGCCTGCACAGCATTGGGGAGTCGCACATCCGCCTGCACAGCCCTGGTGAGACCCACATAGCCCTGATGAGGCCTGCAACCGCCCGCACAGCCCTAGTCAGACAACGCACAGCTTCCGGAGATGCCGCATAGCCCTGCTGAGCAACACAGAGTATGTAGCTTGTTACTATGCTGTATAATGTAGCGCTGGGATTTGTAGTCCTCTATAGCCAATGTTATTCTGCATTGCTATATAATGTATTGCTGGGATTTGTTGCTCTCTACAGCTGGTGGTATTCTGCATTGCTATATAATGTATTGCTGAGATTTGTAGTCCCTCTTCAGCTTGGAGTCAGTGGCAGAACTACCAGGGTCGCAGAGGCTCTCCACTAATGTCCTAAAATTATTAGTCTGTATTGTTTTACAAAAACTTTCACATGACAATAAAAAAGATATCAGTATCTGGCATCTGTACTTTTACTCTGATGTTCAGATAATCTGTAAACAGATGGATAAAATGTTCTTTATTCACTTTATGGCCCATTTACTGCTTTGCCTTGCAGTAACACATTTTTATGCACATGTTATTGCAACGTGCTGCAATACATGCACTACTGTGCTGCAGTGCCCTTCATTTTGAAAGTCACACCAACATGGTGGTGCCTTATATTAGAAAAAAAAATAGTCAGGTATAGGGTTTTTTTTTAGTACACAATGGTGCTTTGCCAGCTCATTTATTTTAAGGAGCTGCCTTAACCCACTGCACATTAATGTACAACATAATGCATGTTACCACACTGCAAAGAAGTAAATAGATCCTTAATGATACAGAGTTTGACTAGGTTTGTTCCAAATGTATACCACATTGATTGGTGAGCACATATAACATTTGTTTTTTCTAGTGACCGTGTGTTTGATCTTATACATTTTTTTCTCTTCTGTAGGTATATGGGAGCTGTTGGATCCTCTTCAACTTCTTCCCGAGTAATGTGCAATAATGTTCCAGGTTTGGTGACCCGCCAGAGGCAGCTTTGTCAACGTTATCCTGAAATTATGCATGTGATTGGTTTGGGAGTGCACGAGTGGACATCAGAATGTCAGCATCAATTTCGACATCACCGATGGAACTGCAACACACACGAAAGAGACCAGAGCTTATTTGGAAAACTCATTTTACGCAGTAAGTTATTTGATATACTGTATGTCTATGTTCTCCTTCTTAACATACCAGCATTAATTAAATGCAATGTTAACCTGGTTATTGATGACTCATGCACATTTTGCAAATCCAGCACTGTAATTAAAAAATAAATACACACACGCACACCAGCTTCAACTCTTCTGGGAAGGTGTCCACAAGTTTTAGGGGTGTGTCTATGGGAATGTTTGACCATTCTCCCAGAAGCGCATTTGTGAGGTCAGGTAATGATGTCGGACGAGAAGGTCTGGCTCGCAGTCTCCGCTCTAATTCATCCCAAAGGTGTTCTATCGGGTTGAGGTCAGGACTGTGCAGGCCAGTCAAGTTCCTCCACCCCAAACTCGCTCATCCATGTCTTTATGGACCTTGCTTTGTGCACTGGTGCGCAGTCATGTTGGAATAGGAAGGGGCCATCCCCAAACTGTTCCCACAAAGTTGGGAGCATGAAATTGTCCAAAATGTCTTGGTATGCTGATGCCTTAAGAGTTCCCTTCACTGGAACTAAGGGACCAAGCCCAAACCCTGAAAAACAACTTTGTGGCTGAGTTGCTGTTGTTTCAAGTTGCTTCTACTTTTGTTATAACACCACTAACAGTTGACCGTGGAATATTTAGTAGCAAGGACATTTCACGAATGGACTTATTGCACAGGTGGCAACCTATCACGGTACCACGCTTGTAGTCATTTAGCTCCTGAGAGCGACCCATTCCTTCACAAATGTTTGTAGAAGCAGTTTGCATGCCTAGGTGCTTGATTTTATACACCTGTGGCCATGGAGGTGATTGGAACAACTAAATCCAATGATTTGGAGGGGTGTCCTAATACTTTTGGCAATATAGTGTGTGTGTGTTTTTATATATATATATAAAATTACAGAACACAGATATGTTCATATATCAGAACTTTGAACATCAGAACATTGATGTATATCAGGAAATAAAGGCGTCTTCATTTTTTTTGTCCATACACACCTCAACATTATATAGTCCATTAAAGCTGAAGTTTAATATGCTTATATTTTGCCTTCCCTGGTTGTTCCTTTCCTCCTTCATAAATGTGAAATCTTTAAATAAAAACTCTGTTTTTATTTACATTCTTTTTTGTTAGACCTAGTGGCATCATCATTGTATCTCTTGGTCTTTCTATGCAATGCAGGCAGATCATGGTTGGTGGAACAGCCCACAGGCTGCCATGCATAGCATGAAAACATCACAGCACCCTGCCTCAGTACTTTTTGCAAAAAGCCCTCAGTCTTGATGCAAGTAATGGACTGGCTCTTGGGAGGAGTTAAACAAGTATTCAAAATGCCTTAATACATGGGTGTCAGTCTGTAGGAGTGGGTATACATAGGCTGGCTTAATGGAAGTCCAGCTCAGCACTAGTCATGGTTAAGGTTATTTTGAAATACTTTAGCCAAAACTGTGGTTGACTGCCTCCAATATATAAATATATAAAGCCTATGGGTCAGGGCATGTGGAGGAACACATTTTATTTTTTAGGCCGAGACCTACCAATGATGGTTTCTTAGTACCAAACTCAGGAGTTAAATCCTAAAAATACATTGAAGTACCTTTAACTATTAACAAAAATGTATCTTATTTATGTATCACTCGGCTGTAGATTATCAAATCATCTCTGAATTTGTGCGGATACTGTCCTTCTAGGGGGCGGCTACTTTTGTTCCCCATGGTCCCTGTGTGTTGTAAAGTAGCCACCACTCCCAGCTTGCTCCCCTGATGGACTACAATCTCATGTTTAGTTCAGTGATTTGTTTTGAGATTGTAGTCCATTACAGGAGCGAGCTAATAGTGATGGTTACGTTATAACATACAGGGACCAAGGAGAACAAAAAGTAGCCACCCTCAAGAAGGAAGGACAGTGGAAGGACAGTGTCCGTACCGATTCAGAGATGATTTGAGGATCTACAGCCAAGTGATACACAAATAAGATACATTTTTGTTAATAGCTACTTGAATGCATTTTTAAGATGAAATTCCTGAGTTTAGTGTAATTTTAAGAACTAGCACTGTTTAGAGATGTGCAAAACGGTTAATCTGCATGAGCGCTCCTCAACGGATCGCTCACTGAAAAGATCCGGATCTTTTAAATGGCTCATGGTTCACTAAACGGCTCTTTTTACTATAGGAGAGGAAATGAGACGGGGGTGAATTTTGAGGGAGGGAATGGTAGTTATTTTAAAAGTAAAACTGGCTCTTATGTTTAAACGTTGTCATCTGATCTCTTGACTACCTGGAATTATGTTGTATGACTTCTTGTTGTTAAACTGCTCTTTTACCATCAATGCATTGCTGGGACTTGTAGTCCTACATAGTTGGAGCTATTCTGCATTGCTGTATAATCATCATACACCAATGCAGAATACCACCAGCTATGCGGGACTACAAGTCCCAGCATTGCATTATAATAAAAGTCGGCTATGCAGAATACCCCCAGCATCCCCCCACTATAATGCATTGCATTATAATAAAAGTGAGCACTATATAACCAGCATCCCCCCCCCTCAAACTTCCCCGCCAGTGCTACACTCATTATTATAATTCACATGAATTTACTTACCTTTAAAACAGCAGCACAATTCTTCAGACGGAGAAATGGTGTAGAGTAGAATGAGTGAGTCTCTCTGAGCTGATCTCAATCAGATTCCAGAAGGCACGTCACGAGGAGCAGAAGAACTACATCATTCCTGAATCCTGATCCATCGAGAGCCAGATTCAAAAAAGCGAAAGAAGAACCAAATGAAAATGACTCCTGAGACTGTCTGACTCTTCCAGTTCCGTCTCTGTTGCTTACAGATCCGTCTGAGACGTCTCTGTGAGTTCACAGATGTGATGTGATTGGTTGCAGGGGTGGGATGGGCGGGGCTGGCAGAAGCCTGGCTCTCTAAGATCATATTACTATATAGCTGCCACTTACAAGAGACGTCGAGAGCCGTCACGCTCTTCTCTGCTTCTACTACATTCCATCCACACTCCGCACAGAGCACAACAGACCAGAAGAACCGGCGCCCATTTTTTCTGAGCCATGGCTCGTTCGTTCTTCTGAGGGAACCGCTCAATAGAGCCGGATCGCTCATGAGCTACCCATCTCTAGCACTGTTGTCAACAGTAGCAGTGGATATTGTAGATTAGGTATAAGGTCAGTGGCGTGACAATCACCATAGCGACCCAGGCGGTCGCTATGGGGCCCGGGGCACAGTGGGGCCCGGCCAGATGCCGTGCGAGCCGCCTGGGTCGCTATGGGATCCTCTGATGGTGGCTTTCACTGTCGGCTGAAGACGAACATGCCGCTGTTCTCATCATCTGTGCAGCAGTGCGTTCGTCTCCACAGAGTCAATGAGAGCCAGCAGCGGCGGTGGAGCAGGCTGTACCCGGTGTTCGGTCAACCTCAACTCGCGAACCTCTGACATCACCAGCAGTGGAGGAGGAGGCGGAGCCCGTTTATGGCAGCAGGGGAGGAGGCGGGGACCTCTGACA
>NW_017306317.1:2754584-2771198 GCF_000935625.1 Nanorana parkeri
CTATGGTGGGCTCTGCAGGGTCACCCTCAGGTGGGATCTCGAGTGGGCTCTGCAAGGGGTATAACTAGATATCACGGGGCCCCATACAAAATTTTGCTATGGGGCACTGTGATTTCTAGTTAAGCCCCTGCATAAGGTTATATTGTCCACATAAGGAATGTTTATTACTATGTGATGCAGTGCTTGGCAACATGGCAAGGTCATGAATATTTCTGTCTTTAAAAATCTAAAACCTATAAATATATAATTTTCATGTATATGTGTCAAGGTGAGCCCTACAGCCAGTGTTTCATCCAGCAAATGTAACATTTTCAGTGAATTATGACAACCGCTAAAATGAAAGCAGATGTCATTCTTCTGCTTTGTGTTTCTTGAAGTATAGCACATGCTATCAAGGTTAACATTAGGGGAATCAAATCGACAGTTCTGCAGCAGGGAGAAATTGTTGCCCTTTGCTTAACTTAATCCTACTGTTATAGAGTGAATTTAGGAGTGTGGTTGGTGTTCTTCTTAACATTTTTGACTGTAATGATTTATATACACACACAGGCATGTATATATGCTTTTTTTTAAGAGATTGTCAGTTATTTGTTCTCAAGTTTTGAAAATCCACTAATCACATAACACCTCATTTGTGCAGGTATATATTTTCCTTAGCTCTCGTATTTCCAATATTCGATATGCGCTATACTTTTGGATAATACATCATATTGAATATTTGGACAGTGTCTTGTGCAGGCTGTTTTCAGGATTGTGCATGCAAAAATAAATCCTTTCACTGGTCTTTACCCCACCCAATTATTTTCTGGAGTGACTTTACATTTTCCTTGGCCATCACAAACTTGAGAAGTACAAGTACTTAAATCTGAAAAGTATTACAGAATCTGATGTTTTAGCAGCATCTGTTAAAATGTATTTAATGGAGAGGTCAGTAATTATCACATGTGATAATCTATAAAGTACACAAATAATTAAACAACATCTCTGTCCAAAACTGAAAAAAAGTTTTAGTGGGGAACAGTTAAAAAAAAAAAAAGCCTTTCTCAACTTTTTACCCCAGAGAAACCCTTAAAATAATTTTCAGGTCTCCGAGAACTCCTGCTAAAAATATCCACAGATAATGGTACATTAGCAATATCAATATAAATTATGGATATACAATAATAAAGAATATAACATATCTACAGTGTTAAATACTCATGCTGTATTATTTTAACACACACATGCTCCAAAAGAAAAATGGATTTTCAATAATAATTATCAAATAAAAATGAACAACAATGGCCAAAAAAGAAACCGGCATTAGTGGATAAGTTCCTCTTTACATTGGTGTTCAGTGGGAAGAATGCCACACTTACAGACCGCTAAAAAGATCATGGGTGGTATGCCACTGACTGTCATGTTGCCTTGCCCCTGTAACTATTCAGGCACTATCAAATGGGAGATCATTCAGCATCTGCTTAAGGGACCACTAGCAACATCTGGAGAACCCTTGTTGAGAAAGAGTTAGAACTTTTCATTTTTTGTTTTTTTTTTGTAACTAGAGTAGGAGAACGCTTATACTCAGTCAGCTTTATATTGCCGTTTGTGCATTCTGGATCTATTCAAACCATCAGAGGGAGTGAACCCGGAAGTAAGCTTTGTAGATGCAGTCTGAATCTGCGCAAATATACTGTTTACACTAATGGAATAGATGCCATATTGCTACCAGTGAGTGACAGTAAACAGAAATACAGATTTCAGGGTTTTTTTTCCAGTAAAATCAACAAAAAGTGTTTATATCTATTAATAATTCTAGCTCTCCTCCCCTTTAGTTGACCTCTTAATAGGTTCTGCAAGTTAACATTTAGGTCTAACTACATAATAACTACGCATTAAAAGGGAAAGCCGGAGAGACCTGTACATCTTTTGCTATTTTCTGAGTTAGCTATATTACACGTTTGGTGTTTAAAATACTGTATGTGTGTGTTGTTACTCATATAAGTAACTATTGTTGAAAGGTTTTTCAGGTACAATGAAGGGGTGACCTCTTTTGCATCTGATTGCATATTTGGTCACACAGACCCTCAAGATTATAAAGAATTATGTGACACATTATTTATTTTTAAACTGATACTTAAACTCCCTTTTTAATTTCGAAGAGACAACAATACTGTTATGTAAGAGATTCTCTTGCTTGTAACAGTCCTATGTCTGCATTTCTAATTTTTCTTCTGTGTGTTGTTGGTCGCAGGCCTAAAACAAACAAAAATATATATTTGCATCGCCTTACTGTCATTGAGCTGTGCATGCCTGTTTGGCACTGCTGATGCTGTGCGTATAATAAGTACAGTAAAACCTTGGTTTACAAGTAACTTGGTTTGAGAGTATTTTGCAAGACAAGCAAACATTTCTGAAAAATGTTGCCTTGATATACAAGCAATGTCTTGCAATAAGAGCAAAATTTTGTAGAAAAGCGCCACCCGAATAAGGCTGTAGCAGTGCGAGCGATGAGTCTGTTTAACGACAACGCAATGTCACATTGGATAGATTCCTTGCTAAGGTTTTCATGAAATGAAAAAGATTCCGTTGAGCCAAGAGATAGCAGTGATTCCGTTAGTGATAGTGAAAGTCGTCCTGCACAATAATCCTCCTCTCTCTTGTCCCCCTCACACCAGCCACATAGGTACCTGTAATTGGTTTATTTGTCTTTATATTTTGAATTATATATTATAGTACAGTACTGTATTGTAATCCTTTTTATATGAATATTTTTGGGTTGTGGAACGAATCATCTGAGTTTCCATTATTCGCTATGGGGAAATTCGCTTTGATATACAAGCGCTTTGGATTACAAGCATGCTTCCGGAACGAATTATGCTCGTAAACCAAGGTATTACTGTATATGATTTGCAGCATTAGTAGAGAAACCTCTAACAGGGATGCTGAGGATGCCAGTTAACATAATCCCCTTCCTTCCTCTCATGAGAGTCATTACTCATGAAGGGACAATTATTGAAGTTGCCAGGGAAGTTCATATGCTTATGCAGGAATTGGGCAGATCTAAACAAGTATAAAACAAATATTAACCTCCCTAATTTTTCACATATTTACAGGGTCGCCCACATATATAGTGTACTATTGCCTAAATTGAGAGACTTTTAGACTTGTAGGTTTTTAAAGTAGAACTGATTAAAAAAAAGCTAAGATGTGCTATGTTATGGTAAACATTTAGAAATGTTAATTGTGTCAGGGCAGTGCCATGAAAAAATGACCGTTTGTCTTGAACTCTTGTAGCTACTGCCTTTCAGTTGTATATTTGCAGTGTGAAATCTTCCTCTTGTCTCAGGATATTTGGAGTGAGATTTGGTGATGTCTCCACTGTGCTACTCACTGGTCTCCTTGCTGGTGGCTCTGAGGAAGCAAAAATCTGCCTCTTCCAAGATGCCCACATCCCACATAGACATAGTGTAAAATAAAGTGGGGGAAAGATCTGCCGGGAGACCACAAGCAATACTTTCAACTTTGCCCTCAGCCTGCCTTTTATTGGGAATAGATTCCAGAATTCAGTTCCTCTTCAATATTCTGCTTTGCCCAGCGTTTCCCTTGACTGTAATACACTGTAGATAAAAACAAATGATAAAGCGCACTCCTGTGAGGACACACTTCAGGAATGTGGATAATGTGAAATGGTGTGCACTGCTCCTCAATACAGGGAGAGGAGCCCTGTAGATCACAAACACAATATAAAACAAAAAGGCTGAGGAGCGCAACTACCTAGGTGCGTGCTACTAAACTTGGTAGGCTAACAATAAACACCCATATAGGTGGTGACTTACTTTACAGTTGGAGTGTCAGCAGGTATATCTGAAGTGGATTGGCATCCAGAGTCTTTCTGTTCCAATGACGAAAGGTGAGGGACTGACTGTTCCTGAACCGTGGATGCGGTAATGTTGTGTGTCAGTATTCTACGTCTGGGGGAGAGAGTGACACAGAGGGCAATGTCGGCAGTCGGCTACGCGTTTCGAGGGGTTCCCTATTTCAAGCCTCAAGGTAGTAAAGACCCTGGGAAGCCGGTCGTCTTTTTAAAAAGTAACGGGGGAGGAGTAAACATTCAATTAGCCCGGTGATAGGCTGCTGCTCCAAGATGGGGATGGGCTTATAACCTGGGTTCATCCAGGGGACAAACTGTCGGCATATTAACGAGCAGGATTACGACACCTGTTATAAGATACTGCCAGATCGAGAAAGTTGGGATGGACATACAGGACAATTCTTATTAGCATAACGTGTTTCTCGGAGCCTCCATGGAATATTTTGCCCAGACAGTATGGACATATCGAATATGAACCTGCATGCAGGTGCATCTGCAACACTTCATTTGTGTTGTTAAAACCAGAGATATATTGAGAACTGAAGCAAAAAAAGGGGGGAAAGGTAATGTACTTTTTGTATATAATGAATCGACTAGTGATTGCATATTTGAGCACCGGTCTAAAGAATGGTGTGGATTTCAATTTCTTCATTTAGCCCCGCAGGTGTCAGGGTGTTTAGTTTGTAGATCCAGAACGTTTCTCTACTGCACAAACGATGAAACCTTTTGGATGGCGATAAGTGTGTGGAAATGTGTTCAATTGCAAACACCCTAAGAACCTGAATTCTTTTTTGGTACGTGTGCCTGCAATCTCTTAACGCATCCATGGTTCAGGAGCCGTCAGTCCCTCACCTTTCCTCATTGGAACAGAAAGACTCTGGATGCCAATCCACTTCAGATTTACCTGCTGACACTCCAATTGGAAAGTAAGTCACCACCTATATGAGTGTTTATTGTTAGACTACCAAGTTTAGTAGCAAGCACCTAGGTAGTTGCGCTCCTCAGCCTTTTTGTTTTATATTGTAATACACTGTAGCTGCATGAGAAAAATAAGAGGTTTTCTTTGACTTTTCCTTAGGTAAATTTGCTCATTATATTTGAATGACATACAGTATGTGAGGTAATCCATAGATATAATATTTCTATGTAAAAAACCAAGCCGTACGGTTAAAAAAAAATGATCACAGTATATAGGGATCACTAATTCTTGTTTGTTTACATTTTCAGGTAGTCGAGAATCGGCTTTTG
This sequence comes from Nanorana parkeri, assembly GCF_000935625.1. Taxonomy (NCBI): domain Eukaryota; kingdom Metazoa; phylum Chordata; class Amphibia; order Anura; family Dicroglossidae; genus Nanorana; species Nanorana parkeri. The sequence continues at coordinate 2,759,686 of NW_017306317.1, forward strand.
TTTATGCCATCTCTTCTGCTGGAGTTGTTTTTGCTATTACTAGGGCATGCAGTCAAGGAGAGTTGAAGTCCTGCTCATGTGATCCCAATAAAAAAGGTTATTTTAAAGATATCAGAGGCAGCTTTGACTGGGGTGGCTGCAGTGATAACATAGACTATGGTATCAAGTTTGCTAGAGCATTTGTAGATGCGAAAGAAAGAAAAGGAAAAGATGCCAGAGCTTTGATGAACCTTCATAACAACAGAGCTGGAAGAAAGGTACATATTTACTTCTATCTATTATCTACTGTATTTGGCAGTGTTTGTTGCTTATGAGCGTGGTATAGCAAGTAGTTATTCCCCTGTGCTAATACACGGAAGAGTCTGAAGCAAGGGTCAACTTTTAAAGTGGATTGCATACATTTAACCCCTTCGTGACTGACGACGTACAGTGTACGTCGCCAGCATCGGGGCTGTTTAATTTCAATTGTAATAACTCCTATTCTGTGGATGACCTGTGTGTTAAAAAAAAGCATAAGGCCCCTTTTAGAGGCCATCACCTTTTGACTTTTCTAGGACCCTTGTCAGAGTGCTTCCTGTTACAAGTCTCCACCTGGATTATACTCCCAGTCACTACTCACTGGCTTGTGTGATGGTGATCCACAGCTAAAATAGGAGAAATCATTCCATGTGATAACTATATCTGGCTGCTTCACAAATCCGACCTATATAGATGAGTGACAATAAGAAAGCCATTTCTGATATAAAACAAAATTAACTCTTTAGGATTTTGCCACACGATATATGGGAAATGTAGCAAAAATTGGGGAGAAATTTCCTCTACAGCCTGATGGGATGAAAACTTAATGAGGGGAATATATCAAAACTGGAGCAGCCAAAATCTGGAGCAACTGCACGGCAACCAATCAGATTCTCTATCATTTTCAAATCTTAACTGAACAAACTGATGAGAGAAGCTGATTGGTTGCCATGGGCCACTGCTCCAGATTCTGTCTGCTTCAGTTTTGATAAATTTGCCGCAATGTTTTGGATGAAGTGCGGAAAGCTTACAATGCTCATAACCTAGTTAGATGATGTTAAACATAGTTTAGTTGGCGCAAAATGTGTTTCAGTCTGCTAGAGACCTGAGCCTGGGGCACGAGTTCCCCTACCAGCAGTAAAATGACCCTAAACACAGCCAAAGCTACATTGCAGTGATTTAAAACCCAGATGGTGAATGTCTCAGAATGGGCCAATCAAGAATCTAAATGAGAATCTGTGGCAAGATTTGAAAAGAATGTGAATTATATTTTTAGATTGTAGTAGTATTTATTATAGACATCCACATAGTTAATGCATAATAATGAAGATAATGTTTATGATCTTTGTATTGATAATTGCCTCTTCTGTCCTTGTGCTTTAGGCTGTTAAGAGGTTCATGACACAAGAATGCAAATGCCATGGAGTAAGTGGCTCATGTACTTTAAGGACATGCTGGCTAACTATGGGGGATTTTCGAAAATCGGGAGACTTCCTTCGTAAAAAATATAATGGGGCTATACAAGTTGTTATGAATCAAGATGGAACAGGCTTTACTGTGGCAAATAAAAGATTTAAGAAGCCTACTACCAATGATCTAGTGTACTTTGAGAATTCACCTGACTACTGTATCAGAGACAGGGATGCTGGTAAGTTGTATAAAAATCAATATTTTTGTTGAAAGAAAAGAAGAATCATGTATTGCCTATATGTCTTACATTAACCATTCCATGCTATGTGTTCATTGAACATTGTGAACATCATCCTAATTTTAACCTTCCTACCTAGTAACTCACTTACCTTGAACAAGAAAGCAACTGGTGTGGGGTTAGAGTTGCTGAAATCTTGTTCCCCATGCTTATTACAGGTCAGCAACTAGCTGGCTGGGGAAACAAGTATCACGATGACAACCCTAAACCCTGCATCTTTAAAAAAACAAATCCGTAATGGCAGGCCCCATCTCTTATCCAAACCAATATTACATTACAGACCATGTAGTGGACGTTACTGAGTGGGCAAACAATGTTTTCTTGTAACTAGGGATGCACCGATACAAGCATCGGTATCGGCCGCGATACCGAGTATTTGCGTGAGTACTCGTGCAAATACTCCAATTGATAAAACGAGTACCTGTGCCGCGTCCGCCATCTTCAGGGACCCGAATCCGCCGCACACAGGCCCTCCATTGCGTCTTCAATGAGGCAAGATGGCCGCGACCTCCTCTGTCATCTGCTCCATCCTGACCTCTTCTCCCGCTGATTGGCCGATTAGGCTGATGGCAATTTGAGGCTGATGGCAATTTTCCAGTAAATTGAATTTGTGTTAGCTCAGCCCTCGTGCAGCTTGCCGAGGATGCTCCTTATGTGATTATGTGACCTGGCAAATACTGTACCATTATCACTATCATATCTCCCTCTCATTTTCTGGTGTAAACTAGCAAAGATGTTTGGTTGTGATAGTCAACAGACCTTTTCTTCCTGTACAAACAGGTGCTTATCACTTGTGGGGAAGAAATAGCAATGCATATTCAGTGCCTTGATAGCTTGAATACCATTTGTATTTGGTTTCACAGCAGTATCTAATAAGAAATAACATTTTAAAGCCCAACACCGTGCTATTAATTCAATTTCCTTCCCTATTTGCCCTTTTCCGTTAAAGAGCTTTTATGCTGTTATCCTACTGCAAGCATGTACAGCTTCCCATGTATTTCTGGGCTATCGCCCACTTCAACGGGCCTTGCATTACAGTTCCAATGTTGTGTCTCTGCCCACTATTATTGTTTCCCTGTTCACTAAGCACAGCTTAAAATGTCATAGGAAAAAGGGTTATAGATGACTTGAACTGTAAAAAAAAAAAGCATGGTGCCCACAGTTGGGCTTTAAGGTGGCCACTACAAAAATGGACTGTGAATCTCATTTATCCAGTGTGGGGTCCCGAGAAGTTTTGAAAACTTTGCTCTGAACCAATTTTTAGGCAGCGGTGTGTCAAATCCCTTCAACAAAAATTTGTAGGATTCTTAAGTACATTGGTTCGCAGGACCATTGCTTAATAAAAAAAAAAGAAAGAAAAAAGGCTCAATTGATCTATTGGAGAAATGAAACGGATACATAATTTACCCCAGTACAAGATTTAAAACTGAAAATGAAATCATGTACCCTGAGTGAGCATTACTATTCACAATGGAGAGCAATGACATAATGTTGCTGCTATAGGGACCTACTTTTAATGAACAGCTATTATACACAAGATCATTTTTTTTTTTGGTCAGATGATGTGACGTACTTATCGTCCCTAATGGAAAAAGCAGTTTCCAATGTTAGATATCAGTGTGGTGACTTCACTCTCAGAATCCACATCTTTCTGTATATCAGGGCTTGAAATGTATTGATTACAATGTCAGATTTACATAGAATGAGCTGATGTAGAGAGTGCACTTAAGGAATGAAATAAGCAAAGATGCACTTAACCTGATTTTATAATGTTCCTCTCAGACTCTGCTATTTTCTCTGAATTTCAATTGTACGTCTGGTATTAACTGTTCGTATAAGGTCACTTTGAAAGGAATGACGTCTTTCTATGATTTAAAAGAAGTGCTTCATTCTGAAATGTTTCCTTTGTGCTATCTTAGAATTCTGTTTACAGTAAGCATTGATATACCCAAGCTATTACATGTGACACTAAGGGGGCCATTGAACTGAAGTTCACTATAGCATCCTTTCTCAACCAGCCTTCTGGCTTCTACAGGGGTGCTTTCACACAGCGTCATGACTTTCCATGGTGCAGGTGGGCCATTCTCCTCCCTTTGCACTCTGCCACTGACCAATGTTGGGGGTGTTAGTAGTACTGCCACTAGCACCAATGCTGGGGTTATTGTTGTGTCCAGTGACATTATTGCTGAGGGTTTTTTTTTTTTTTATTGTGTCCACTTACACAGTAATGCAGGGGGTTATTATTGCATCCGCTGGCATTAATGTTGGGGGTTTATTGCGTCCACTTACACCAATGCTGGGGATGTCTATTGCAGCACCTGACACCAATGTTGGGGGTAATACTGCCACTACACCACTGATAGGCCTTTTTTTTACTCCCACTTTATTTTCTGTGTGAGTTCTGAATGCGCTGCCTAACTCTAGACGTGTGAGGGCCCACATTTGATATCAGAAAAGCATGTTAAGCTTGATGAAGGGTACTCTGCACGGCCCCAAAACTTTGCAATTTTTGATGTGACAAATATGCGTGAATCAAAGACGCTTTATTTTTTAACACTATCCACTGGTGTGCTGGTGATATTTCTGATAATACAGTGTTAAGTGCGGCGCCATTCGCAGTCTCTTCAGCAACCATCTATCAGCACAAGGGGCATTCAATAAGGAGTGCGGCAGTTACCTACAGTTAGGGGCCACATATAATTCTCTATTTCAGGGGTAGGTAACCGCCGCACACCAGCTGTGATGAAACTACAAATTCCATCATGTATCTGCCTTTAAGAGTGATGCCTGTGGCTGTCAGAATCTTGCAATGCCCCATGGGATTTGTAGTTCTACAAGAGCCGAAGTGCTGAGGTTGCCTACCCCTACTCTATTTGCCCACCTGCGCTACTTCTATAATAACACTTGTTTTAAAATGATCACTGGTCAAACTGGGGGGAAAAAGTATTTTTATGATGATGTTGTTTTTTTTCTCTATTTCTCATGGAAGGCAGTATCACCAAAACCAAAACCTTATTTGTACCAAGAAGCAATAAATGCCTAACAAGCAAGGCTTTTTTTCTTTTCTTTTGGCACCAATGTTGGAAGGGGTATAGAAAATATGGCTGCATTGATACTGGATATTCAAGTCATTACCTTTTTAACATTGTTACTGGTATTTCGAATAGCCTTTTATGATATTTACACACACACACACTGGTGGTAATTTAATAAAAATTATTTAATTTGTTGCATACAATGCTAGAGATATCCTTGGCTGCTGATATCCATAAGCTGTGGGGAGAGTTCTTATGAGAGGAATGGCTCTACAATGTACTGTACTACAGGGTCTTTCAGTGCTTTGTATTTGGGTATAATGTTATTTCTGGGGAAGGTGCAGAAAACATGCATAAGAAGTTGATGGATCTGTTTTAAGGGACAAATTAAATGTTGAATGTGTTCTTCATACTTTTGTCGTCTGTATTATACTCTACTGCATTTGGAACATCTGGACAGAAAATGAGTTTACAGCCTGAGTCAGTCAGTCACTCTGTCTCCTCCTATCCAATGACCCATTCAGGCCCATTCACCCATTTCTGGCTGAGCTAGTGATATTACGTTCTTATAACTATTTTCTACATGTCTTTTGGAGATTCTGAGATATACCTTTGGGTGAAATTTTAAACTAGGCTTACTAAAAACAGGATTGAGTTAGAGCTGTGTGGATGGTGCTGTGGGACATCTTATTCTTTCTATGTAGTATAAAGGCAGATTGGAATATCCACTTTGAACATGGAGGTATTCTACAACCATAAGTGAATGTAACCAAACTGGACATGCACTTACTAAAGCACCTACTCTCCGCAACCCTCTCCTAAATTATTAGCTCATCACTCTAAACACTTTTCTACTACATCATATGCTCCCCATGCTTTGCACTATCTTTTCTTCCACCACTTTTTCATCTCATATTTGTTTACTCTGCACTGCTAAATTCGTTGTATTCTAACTTCTCTGGAACACCCTTCTAAAGTCTCCACAACGATGTCATTGCATCCTTGTGCTTTGTTTACAACAAACCTGCCAATAATGGATTGATACCAGCCATTGAATGGCACCACAATGCACAAATGAACCATCTGTGTTGTAGTGCACTTTTCTTAGAAAAAATGTGCATGTGCATTAAAACCTGCATTGTGACACACTGACAGTGCAATACAAATGAATGGGCTGCTTAAACACAATGCACAATAATGTTCATTAATGCACTGAAACAGCGTGAGGCCGGCTTTGAGCTTGTATTGAGTTTTGCCAGGTTAACCAGAGCATAAATTGATTTGGTCAGATACATTTCTGCTGATATTTATATGTATAGGTCTATTTGTGGGAAACAGGGTGTGTGCTTTAGTGAGTAAAATGTACATTTTTATGAACTGTAAAGTGTTAGGTGCCAAGTCCTTCTGTTAAATCATATAAATAAATTGTGCTGCTTTCCCTCCCACAACTTTGCACAGGATATAACTGTTAATTGCCTGTCTACGTCACACTAAATGGTGGTCCCATTTCAGCAGCAAAATAAATTGTTTAACAGTCTATATGTTAGCAGTATATAATGTGGGGGCTTTTGGACAAAGTAACTGAGAAAAAACCCTCAAATGTTTCAAGATAATCATTGCATAGTTTAGACATCATAATGTTTCTTATACTAGTGACAACTACAAATGATAAAGGGATTATCAGGGTGCTCACATCAGCAGGTTTTTCAGGGAGAAAGATGTACTTGGCTCCACAGGGAGCCTATTGTGTGTGTGAATTAATTCTGACCTAGTGGCGCCAGCATGACCTGGCACATAGTGTCCAGCTGAGAGTTCCATAAGATTGGTAATAAGCTTCGCTGGTCCGCGCTCCAGCCAGAATAGCGCTAAATGAACCCGTACAGGAGTTCCATGAAGGAGTTCAGATGTTAGATCCTGGACAAGATACAGTACTAGCCCCACTGGCAATTTAAAACCTTAATCCAGGCCAGAGTCCACAGTCGGTGGGGAGGAGGCTGGCCTTCAGTCCCCTCCAAGTGCCCATGGCACGGAGGCTTCTGTGACACCCCCCATCCAAGAATAGTAAATGTTTGTTTAGTCTGTCGGGGAGGTGGTAAAGCAGAGGTATATTTAACCTATTCCTTCCCCCCCAGTTTTGGGATAGACAAACAGTCCCCCAAAGGCACTCCTCTTTGCCACTTTTGGGCCACCCCTCGTCAATGTCATCATGTTCAATGGAGGAGCAAGGATGTTGCAGGGCTCAAGAAGTAGAAGAGCAGCAGCTGTCAGGGGAGTGAGGAATAAGGTAAGTATTCCTCTACTTTACACCCCCACTATACTAAACAAGCATGTATCCATACTGTCCTGGGGGGGAGGGAGTTCGCCGCTTTCATGGATATATAATGTGTTTAGAATCACCCTTGTTTTTGTTATGCTGGATTTATACCTCGATGTGTCGTTGAACCATGTCCACGTTTAGCAGCACATAACAGATTATGTCATCTATTATGCAACAAGATTTGTTCCTTTAGGTTGACCTGAGCCAGCCTCAATATGATGATTCCCGGATCGGACTCACCTCTTATCATGGTCGCCGACCACTTTAACGAATGCGCATGCGCTGTGATGCTTGACTATGAACCTTAGGTAATTGGATGGGCATGGCCATGACTAACAGCCTGCAGTACACCCCAAACCACAATACTGATGAGGGTGATACTTTGCAGAAAAGGAGTGTGTGACCTATGGCCCCATGAGAGGAGTATTGTAAACACACATCTGACTGAATTTTTACATAGAAACGACCGGATCGCATCAATAATATTATGATCCATGTCATTGCATTGTTGCATAAGGACTTTGTTTTTTGCAGATATGGTTTTACAGGATGACATCTGAAACAGGATGTGATGTCAGCATGACATCAGGGGGGCAGGACTATGTGTTTTGATTGGTTTATGGGTTAGTGCACTTGTGTATATATTGTTGACACTTTTTCTGAACTTTTATCACTTTTGTTTGCCTGATGAAGGGACCGGACAGGTTCCGAAACGTTGCCACGCATGGTGATATGACCTGCTAGAATGAATAAAAGGATTTCATTTTGAAGAAAATGTGGCGTGCTGGTGACCATTTATTGTTTTGCAAGTATTTGGTGGCACCATCTGTGGCCATTTCAGCACAGCACACTCCCCCCATTATATAGGGCTTCTCGGTCAGGGGTGTGTGAGACTCTCTATTTTACTCTTCTTGTAGCTTGGGCTCAAAAGCAAATTCATAACACAGGTTTCATACATGTTGGATGCTTTTAATATAGTGTAGTGTTTTAAGTCAATGTGCTTCAATTAACACTGACAGAAACCATACCTCAGATTGTTAGGAAATGTTTGTTAGCTTAGTTAGCCTATTATACAACTTCAAATTTTGAACATCCAGTACAAATCAGGGATCATTATTGTGAAAATTGCCTAATATTTTCCCAGTTCCCAGTGGTTCAGAAAGACCCTCCCAGTCCTCCTCCACCATCGTATTTTAATGCAGTGTTTCTTTCCAGACAGGTCTACTTCTCATTTCCTGCGTATTCTGCAGGGTCATTTAAAAAAAAATACACCCTGTGAAAAATGTATTATGAATTTAAAACTGTGCTTACCAGGATCTCCATTCGGCTATTGCATTAATCTGTGTTTATCCATGTGTGATTTCACTGTGCTATATAAAGCAGCTTAAGTTTGTTGCACCTCTGAAGAATCAGACATGGGAATGATTTATATGATGAATTATGTTCTAACAATAAACACAAGGACTTTGGAGAGCTGTATTTAGCCAGTGCGTAGTATATGACATCACAAATAAGGTATTCTAGTCCTCACATTCTCCTTTGCCTCATATATAGTAAGCTAGTAATCGAAATGTGGTCAAATGTTGGACCTCATGTGGAGGTAGTTTGGCATTTCAGATCACCTTTTCCTTTCTGATATCTGTATAGAATAAAGTATGTGTGAAACATACAAAAAAAGGGAAGGGCTTTAATTGAAACAAATGGTGTGGCATCTCACTAGTCATACTCTATGCTGCATGCCAAGTTCTCTTGAATCGTGTTCAGATGATGTTAGTAACGTATGTCATTATAAGGATTCTTTTTTGTGCATTCCATTGTGTCCTGCAGCACTCCTTTTCCCACTATATTTATCATTTCCTTTAAAAAATATATTTTAAAGACCAGCTCTGTGCTTCAATCACATAAGCTACTAATGTTTTCCATGCAACATTGCATCTGTACTTAAGTCAGGAAGGTCACTTTAGCGTATTCCAAGTTATATGTTTTATGTCTATTGCAGCAGGTTTCAAGCTTCTGCAGTATTCTGTCACAGTTTTGTGCTATGAAAATGTTATGAAAATGTTATGTCTCTGAGATACAGCATAGAGCTTTAACGGGTAGAGCTGGGAATACCCATCCTGCACATTAAGAGGCTCCAAAAATGGTGTTTCCAGAACAGCCATGACTGGATGAAAAACACAAGTCAGGTAGACTTTACCTGCTGGATTTATTTCTAGTAATTTTCTCTCTCTCAGTATTTTTATTGATTTTTGCTAGAAAATACAACCATAGCAGGATCAGTTCCCGTAAATTGTATGACAGCTTAATAATGCATGATAAATTGTTAATGTTCAGTGAAAGGATTATTTATAAAGTTACATTTTACAAACAATTTTACAACCATCTTCAGGAGGTTGTCAACAAAGCTTTTATTATCATTTCTGCTGGTTTCATGTTAAATCTTCTCCCAAAACAAGTCAAGGAGGGGTTGGTTAGAAATATGTATGGAGCATATGCAATGGTTACAGTTGTTTATATGGGATGATTGTCGGTAAAGACGCCGATGCAAATGCTGGTGAAAGAAAAAAGGAGGAAGAGGGGAGGGGGGTAAAAGAGGGGAAAGATGCATTCGTTGTATGCCTATAGGCCTTAGACATGTGCATTCAGACGAACTTGCAAATCAATGAAATTCCGTTGATTTGTCAGTTTGTCCAAATCCGAAATAACAAATTCTTATATGCCCGAAAATACGAAAAAACTATATTCGGGCATATATTCATTTACAGAACATGCAGCGGCCATATTGGCCACTGGTGCCTTCTGCGTATGCGCGCTACCATCTTGCAGAGAGCGAGCATGCCAGTAGCCGATGGCTGCTGTTTTAAATGTGCAATTTTCGTTTGTTTAGTTTGATAAAATGAATAATTATGCTATTTTTCATTAGTTTCGTCTGATCCTAATTTTTATGCACGGCACTTGTCTAATAGGCCTGCTCATGAACCCTAAGAGTAGAAGAAAGCGTGGTATATGTCCCATGGTTAAAATATACATTAGGTGGAGCTTTGTGGTCACCAGCTTGCATTTAAGGAATGATCACTACTTGTTCTAGTCCTAATTTTTAACTTTGCTTGCAGTTATTACTACCAAAAGGTCAGCAAGCACACATCATAATGGCTGTATAACACATTGTGGATACTCTTCACCATTTCTTTAAGCTTTAGCAAAGCAGAGAGAAAATCATTCTTAGTTATTTTCTTCTTATTATAACTCATTCTTAGTTATTCTTCTTCTTCTTATTGTACAGTACAGGATGCAGCATTCATAGACCAAAGGTTTTTTTTGCTGCCATCTGCAGGTGATTGGACCTTGGGGAAAAAAAAGCTCAACCGCTCCCACTTCTGAGGAAGCTTCCATTTTCTGCTAGTGTCCTTAGATGATGGAATTCTTCCCTCTGCTGAGAGAAACACACTATTTTTCCTAATGGATTTTGTTCCCTATGAATTTCTCCCCCTATACAAGATTTCTCTATCAAGTCCAGGCTGAAATATAGATACTGCAAACAGCCTTTCAGATTGGTTTGCACCTTGGCAGACTGTTCCCGGACCCTGCTTGAAGGCGTCGGCCTGTAATGTTGCTTAGGGCATTGGATCCTGCTCTTGACACTCACTTTGGCACATAGTGAAATGTGTTGAGTTAGCAATAGGGTGCTATACAGGTCCAGAGCCATGGGTCCACCAGCCAGGAGGGCCCTGTCTGTGAAGATGCCTTGTGGGTATGCCCACCAAAATGGTGAAGATTGGGAAGAGGTGACCTGTAATCCTCCTGCATGAGGTTGTGTAAGTGTGTAAGTGGGGGTGACTTACCTGAATCAAGCATGAGTAACTGGGCTTTGTCCTTTGTTTTAAAAGTTCCAGTTGAGGATCTCCCGGTTTTCAAGGGGATCAGCTATACAGTCTGCATCCGACAGAGATGCAGACCAAGTAGTTGGTCCCCCAAGTCAGGTACGCGGTCTGTGACTGCGTTCCTGACTTGTCAGCGGGCTGCATGGTACCGGTTCGCGGCCTAGTACTTTGACACCCCTGCAAGTCCCTCTGCTGCCTGCTATTTGTGTCTGTGCTCTCAATCATATTAGTTTAATTGTTTCAAAACCATAGAAACAAACACTTCCTATGATTAACTGTATTGTTAAGAGACTACATCTTGGATCTTAGTAGTATACTATTTTTTATTACAAAGATAACGTGTGCTAGATCGCTTGCCACTGATTTTGCACCTGGGCAAGCAAGGCCACGTTTACTACAAAGCTATGTGACGAGCCATCGAAAAACCGCTTTGAGTGACATTGATTGAGTACCACTGATCTAAATAATTCCTGGATAGATTACATAATTTTGGGCTTAATTATGAGAACTGTTGGAAGGGAGCTGTCAAACTATTTCTGGTGGCAAACAATCTG
>NW_017306317.1:2771227-2789537 GCF_000935625.1 Nanorana parkeri
GGAAATGAAACTTTTTAATAAAGCATCTATTGTAGTACTTGTGTTAGGTGCTTAATGAATTATTAAAGTGCATGTCAAGCCAATAACTTTATTTATAATTATGGATTAAGTGGGGATGGTTTTATGAGAGTCCATCGGGTGAAGATTAAAGTGCGTGGCCTGTCATGTTTGTGTCAACAGGATCGTCTGTCTTTTTCAAGGATCTACTTCCATGGGGTTTGCATTACACTTTGCAATTTGCAGATTTTTGGCCGCGTTCACCAAACAGGTCTGTGAATTGAACCCAAATAAATTTGCAGTCACTGATGTCGGATAGGTAGCCAGATTATGTAAAACGGAATGTGAGTACTATCTCCTAACCAGTATTCTGAATTCCTAAATTAAGGGAGAAGCAAAGCTGGGAGGAAACACCAAGTGGACTTTCAGAACCAACATGTTTCCCATTATTTTGGATGTTGTGGGTGGAATATGCATAACTTTAAGATTCTTGAGCTGGAAAAGGCTGTGGTTTTTGATGCTAGATAAAGTATCCATGGACACTTTGAGCCCCATTTTAAAGGAGGCGAACCTCTGCACAAATATTAAGGTAGTACACAATGGACTGGAAAAAAAGGTTCAATCAAGCATAATTTATTAGAAATAAGTACATTATTATTTTGTGCAATAGTGCAGGGTTCTTATTGCTGTAGCTAATATGAGCTGTCACAAGAAAGTCAAACCTTTGTATATCCTTTTAACTTTTTAAAATTTTAGTTATTTTAATGGTACATGGTTTATTAATTCAGTAGAATCCCCAGATAGGTCTAAAATGTCACCTCTAGAAACACCTTTCATAAACTGCTGCAATATTTTTCAGATTGAAAGCTCTTAACACTTGTGCAATTTTTCCAGTATAAATCATTTTGCAATATTCATAAGGTGTTGAATTTAAAGCAAATGTAATGATGTGAAAGAAGAACATTTAACGGACACAGACCCCGTCCCATCTATTCAGCCTTGCCAAATTTTTCATATCCTTCAATTGCTCACAGAGTTTAAGATGAAATCTTCCATCATTTTACCTTTTTAGAGCGATGAGTCATTTTATGACCATGTCTGTTTATAGTAATTGATGTTTAGCAGATTGCCTTACCACAAAATGTCCTTCTACAGAAAACGTAGAATAAGGGGCAGCCGTACCAACTCTGCATCAAGCATTCAGCAGCATTTGACATAAATATGTCAACAGCAGTTACTGCTTGGCTATTAGAAATGTGCAGGGATATTTATCTATCACATAGGTACTCTGTGATTGTATTTTTCATTAGGAGTCTGTATGACATTAGCGCTTTGTTTTCTCAGAGCACATTTTGACTTTTTGACTAGATGATGTCATGTAAAAGCAGTATGATCAGCTAGCTGGGTAAAATGGCAGCAGGTTAAGTATGGGTTAAAGTAAAAGTATGTACACCTGCATATTTTAATTCCAATAGTTGTTGACAGTGTCGCCTGTACAACTTGTCATTGTTTCTAACGGTAAGAGCACACATCATGATGCATCACATATTTAGATGTCATACGTTTTTCAGGAACATGCAGGACCCTATATTCTGGTTTCATGATCAAGCCAACCCTGGCATCACCAAGAAAGATGGCAAATATCACATGAATTCCAGATGTGCTTTTGTCGGATGATAAAATTAGCACTCTGACAAAGAGGTGGTTGGTTTTGTGTCAGCACTTGTTTATCTAAGCTCTTGCAGGTTCATGTTTATCTCTTCGGTAATGCTGTGTGTACACCTTAAAGTAGTTCTAATACCCAAACTTTTTTTTGTTTTGGATGAATTTATTGTTGTATATGTCCCAGCTGTATAGATAAACCCTCTCATTTTGTCCTGGTGAGGACTGACCATGTGATGGGATGTACACATTTTTAGAGTTGTCCCTTTGAAGTGTAGGTAAGGGGAAATCTTCCAATGGCAAGGACTTCCAAGAGAGGACTGCCTCCCAATTTTGAAGATATGTCCTTGCACTTTCCCCAATGGAGAAAAAAAACAAGAACCTGACAGTTTTTAGTAATTCCCTATTATTGGTTAAACCTTTGTTGTCACCTTTTGGTCTTCAGTCTTCCCCAGAGTCTGTCTTCCATAATGATTTCATCTATGGACAAAATATTAAGCTTTGGTTTGCATCAGTCTGGCTTTATATATTCAAGTACTGACTGAGAATTCCTTAGACAGAAAGAACAGCAGGTCAATGTTCTTCACCAATAAAATCATTGAAAAAGCCGACAACTTTTCTAATAGTCCAATTCTCAGTACTTTATTTTGCTACTGGAAAGCTCTGACAATGTTAACCTGCAAGAAGAATGTAATTTCTGGAAGCGGGTGAAATGTATAAGACTACCGTACATCATGTGGAACTTTTATGTTTTCCCAACATGTTCGAGAGTGGATTGGATAAAACTACAGATCCCACTGCAAATGATCATTTCACCTGCAAATAACTAGTTCCAACAGGGTGTTAAGAAAGACCTCTGTTTACCACTGCAGAACCCTTTGCAGATCATTCTGATCTCCATGAGGAGGGAGCTGCAGACTTTGTGGAAGAAGGGGAGGTGGAAGATTTGATTGGTAACCACTATGAGTGGTTACTGATCCACTGATTTTCATATTTAAAGGGTTATTAAACCCTCAGCAGTTTTTGCATATATCTACTGCTAGCAAGCAGTAGATATATACAAAAACATAGTGTGTGTGTCTGTCCGTCCGTCTGGCCGGCCCGACACCCACGCATCACCTTAAAGAGTACCTGCCACCACCATCTGCTATCACATGGGGGGGCTTACAAGCCCCCCTATGTGATAGCAATCAAAGTAGAGTAAAAAAACAACAGTTTTTAAAATTAAATAAAATAAATCTAAAAATAATGTAAACCTTTTTTTTTTTTTTTTTACAGTCCCCCACGTCAACACGCGTCGGGTGTGGCTATGTATGAAAACAAACAAATGCGCTACACATGTTGGGTATCGCCGCTCACACCAGAATGAGAGCAATAATTCTAGGGCCAGTATTTTTGGGTATCTCTAAATTTATGACCTGTGGGGGCTTTTAAAGCGTCGTCTATGGTCTTTTTTGGGGGGTACTGAAGTTTGTTGCCGTTTCACGGACAATTTTTAACCTGGGCATGTTGGGTATCTATTTACTCGTTGTAACCTCATCTTTTAATTTTATTTTCAAAAAATTGGTATTTTATTGTGTTTTTGGGTTTGATAAGGAGTTGCGCTAATAACGTCCAACATAATTTGCAACTGCCACCATTCTATTCTATAGGGTCTTGGCTTCCAGAAAATATATAATGTTGGGGGGTTTTAAGTAATCTTCAGGCCTAAAATGTGGAATATAACATGGGTGCAGAAAATGAAAAAAAGTCTGTCATGAAGGGGTTAAACATACCTGTGTCTTCGCCGTGCCCTCCTGTCCGAACATCTGAAGGGTCTTGGGCGGCCGCAAAGGATCTTGGGGAGGGCGCATTTGCAGTTCAGATGTTCGGCCGGGAGACGAGAAGAGACACAAGGTAAGTCTCTGGAGCAGTGTGCACCCGTACAGACTCTGTGGGATGTCAGACAAGAGGAGGACAGAGGAGTCAGCGCTGGATCAGAGACTCACACCAGTGCTGGAGGGACAGCTGAAAAGGACAGTAAAGAAGATGATCGCATCAAGAGGCATCATTTAAGGAAAGTCCTTAGAGTAAGATTGGGAAGAGGAAAAAAAAATATGACTTTAATGTCACTTTAACCCCTTCACTGCCCTGCTGGTGGTTTATTTTTTTTTCTTTAAAAGTGATCATTTTGTTTTAGAAAGAGCATACAAACTGGTTCTGCCACAGATTTAAAAAAAAAATGACAGTTCAAATTCAGTAAAACTTTGCTTAGGATAGCATTTCTGCTCATCTACCTAGTTCTGTTCGATTACATCAAAGAGAATCAGGATAATATTGTAGTTATGTGTGATTACAGTAATCTGCTGTTAGGGTTCAACCAATCACCTTGTAGCTTTGCATGTAATCTATTTTGGAATGTTTTATAGGATGGGACAGAGAGTCAAGTGCAAGTCTTTTACCAACGGTAAGTGTTAAAGTAAATTTACACGTCTAGTGCTATAGATTATGTAGGGACACATGTCATAGAAGGAGATACACGATAGTTGCAGAAATAGAGAGGTCCTTTAGTAGAGGTGAAATGCTGAATTTAGTTGTGTGTTGCCCCACCCAGTTGGGCCTCTATTGTGGAAAGTTTTAAATATTTGACACTCTGAGGGGTGTATAAAGATGAGGAGAGATTGAAGCTAAGGCATAAAATGGACCCAATAGAGAAGAAAGGGAAAAATAACAAGTAGTAGGAAGGAACATAAACAAGGGATAGGAAGTGGGTGGTGATAGGGGTCCTCCTAGTCTGTCCTGTATCAAAGACGTAGGGGGTTATTCACTAAAGAGCCATAGGATGTAGCCAAATGTTAGGCTAATCCGTCGGCTGCAGACACCCTTTGGTTCAACTGAACTGAAGGGCTGCTATATGCGCTATTCTCAATAGTGCGTACAGCAGCCGAACTAAACAGCCGAATGCACATGCTTCTGCTCGGCAAAGCTGAACAAAGAGCCGTAGGGGGTAGAATGGTCTGCCGAAGTGGATCCAATTCCCGATTGTTAAATAATAGAATAAAAAAAAGCATGGGGCTCCGTTATAGGTCTGGTAGGAATTTGAAGGGGGACCCCAAAAACATGGGGTCCCCCCTAAAATCCCATACCAGACTCCTAATCCAAACAGTGGCCTGGCGGAGCAGCTCGAAAAACGATGGACGATGCCTGCCAACTGACCAAAATAAAAAAAGGCCCGCCGAACACCTGCAGTAAAATGACAGGTCCGACCCGAAGGTAAACAAATGGGTGGAGCAAATCCCAGCTCAGTATCCCCAAATGGCATGTAAACAAATAGGTGGAATGAGTCATAGGACTTGCACCGCCTCTTTGTTTACATACCATTTGAAGACAGAGCTGTCATGGAATGAAAACAGATGAGGCGGAGCAAGTCGTGATGTAATTTTGCGTCGGGTATTTGGCGGTAGCAGACAAGTTGGTGGGCCTTTTTTTTTAATTATATTTCAGTGACGAGTTGGCAGCTGTTGTTCGTGACAATTTTTTTTTGGGGGGGGGGGGGTTTAAAATTTTTTTTTTTTTTTTTTATAAGGGACTTGTCAAAAACTTGTGTTTTTTCACTCTACAAGAGTTAAAGCAGACTTTTACACTCAAAAATCTAATTCTACCAATGCATCCATCTATGATGATTAATTATAACATAGACATGTCAGGTGTAAAATGCTGTGATTATGAAATACTTACACTTGCAGAGCATTCACTTCCTGCTTCGAAAGGGCAAAATGACTTCAGTTTGCCAAAGCAATGCGCACAGGGATTGCCTTATCAGCAGAGCATTGCTGGGAAATCTCATCTGTTATCTCAGGGAAAGGCTCCTCCCCTGAGATGGTGTGCATGGTCACATGCCCTAGTCACATGCCAGAAATCAAGGAAGTAAAAGGGAGAGCTAGTAATCTGCCCTTAGTAAACATGGCCACTGTCAGAAGAAAAGAGAAATAAGGTATGTAAAGAATACAAAGCTGGCAAATATCTAGAAGTATGTGTTGTAGATTGTCATTACTAAACATTTCTAAAGGTGTGTTTGTTGTTATTTTAAAAAGGTATGGGTAAAGGTCCGCTTTAAATCTTAAAAATGCATGTATCTTAACTATTATCAAAAATGTAGCTTATTTGTGTATCAGTCGGCTACAGGATTTTGATGGATGAAATATGCTCATATTCCAGCCGTGTCTCTACTACATATATCCCAGCGACAATAATAGGGGAAAGATGGCTGCAATAGCCACTACACCCTAGGCATGCTTCGATTTGCTGGATTGCAGTCTGTGTTCCCTGGGTGCAGCATTATGGTCACCACACTTAACTGATATACACAGCCAGCTATACCTGCAGTGAGGCCTGATTTAAAAAAAAAAGAACAGAGGCACAGTGTGGATTTTAATGTATGGGGGTGTGGATAAGGGCAGAGACTCGACCACTAGTAACATCGGGCAACCAAAGGGAAGGGGGCAGCTCCCACTTCCCCTCCGCTTTACTCACTTCAGTTGAGCAAAACCATAAAGGGGTCGCTAGGGACAGTGTCACAACTCCCCTGGATAGCACCCTGCAGCTAACCACATACCAAGGTGGGCACCTAACAGAGATTGTGCCCAAAGTGTTATGGTAGGCTGGCCCTGTGCCTTCCATCCGGCAGAGCCCAGTTGCTGAGGGACACTGACCCGGAAGCTGCAAAGTTACCATGGATAGTCACAGCCAGAGAAACCTCTCTGAATCTACCGTTGTCCTATACTACAGGTGAAACTCGAATAATTAGAATATCGTGCAAAAGTTCATTTATTTCACTAATGCAACTTAAAAGGTGAAACTAATATATGAGATAGAGTCATTACATGCAAAGCAAGATAGTTCAAGCCGTGATTTGTCATAATTGTGATGATTATGGCTTACAGCTCATGAAAACCCCAAGAACCCCAAATCCACAACCTCAAAAAAGTAGAATATTACATGCAATCAATAAAACAAGGATTGTACATAGAACAATATCGGACCTCTGAAAAGTACAAGCATGCATATGTACTCAGTACTTGGTTTGGGCCCCTTTTGCAGCAATTACTGCAATTACTTTTGCACGATATTCTAATTATTCGAGTTTCACCTGTATATGCTCAAGAAATAAAGGTTTTGCCTTCACATACGCTGACATGCTGCTGCTGCTAAATTTGGCCTAAGCATCAATGACTTCAGGTTACAAAAGGGTTAATAGAAAATTGTACTTGGAAATCAATTTAACATGTTGACAGCTATGGTCTTGTTGCACAGCATAAGATGGTCTTTAAATTTGGGGTTATTTTTTCCTAAAATAAAAAAATACCTGGAATAGTTTGCATTGTTTTCATGTCAAGGGAATGTTATTTTATCATCTCGGTGTAGACGTAAGATTGAACTTTTGTGGTGGCCTTACTGAGACCTAAGAGAAGCACATGTTCTACATTTTCTGATGAATGATGCCTGACTGATATCAGCACTGGGGAAGCTATTGGGTGTCCGCGTGTTCTTGCTAAAATGTTACACTATATGAGAGAGCAGCATGAAATGTGATCCCAATGATAGGTATGCTGGATTTGTGTTCCTGCAAAACCTGCCACTATTTATTTGTAGTGACTTAGAAACATTGCCCTGAACTGCAAAAAGCACACTGCTCTACATTGTGGTGTCTTCTAAGCTTATAGTCCCATAGGCCTGGCTTCAAGTGGGAAACGTCACCTGTATATTCATGATTCCAAGGACAAGTCCACTTTTACTTTATCCTCCGTACCCAGAGTGCAGCGTGCCATGTTAAATCCTTACCTTCCTCCTTGTTTCAGCAATACTCATTGTCTGACTCTGCACGGCCTTGCCACCAAAAAATGTCTCTGACTCATATTATTAGTTCATATCTACCCCATGCATTGCTATTGGTGAGCTAGATTTCCATGGCAGGTAATGTACTATGGATTATGTCAGATTACACTCATTCCCACAATTTCATGGCAAGAAGCAATCAGTTATGGTTATTATGATGCATGTAAATCCTCAACTGTATATTTTGGACAACAACAAAAAATGTCATTTAGTTTCCTTTTATTCACTTATATGGAGGATACACTTTGTGGCTATTTACATGTATTTTTATTATGGAAGGATGTGCCCCCTAGTGGATTTATCACGGAGTGCTTTATATTGGTGGATTTATCACGGAGTGCTTTATATTGGTGCTCTTTGTTGTCCACTGAATATTCTACAATATGCTAGTTGTCTGGAAGTTTCTGGCTCCAAGCACACCCCCTGTGACTAGGGGGGCTGCATTGCTAGCCATTTCTGAGAATACTAGTTGTCTGACTTCAATACATTAGACCTACTGACAAAGAACAAAGTGTGCACAAAATGAAAGCCTGAAATCTATATTTTGAACCTTGCTTTTGGGTCATAAAGTACCAAAGCAATCAGCATGACAGCCAGCCAAGCAGCATTTTCAAAGGAGAATCTGCAATAGTAGCCTCCATATTTTTCTCATGAAAAGTTTATTTTCAGTACATGCTTCAGTACATTCAGAGATCCTCATCCGCAGCTTTGTCTTGGCATGTTATGACAGCCAGAGAGAGCTAACATTTGCAGAAAGGGAAGACAATGCTTGCGTACATCTCACCTCAGTACAAGGTCTCTTTATCCCTTTTACTGCCACTGTGACAGATACTACGATGAGGCAGTAATGGGATGTAAACACGCCCACAACTGCAACATTAATTGTGATCTTTTTCAATGTTAGAGCTGGCTCTGCCATTTCATCTAGAAGTGATCACTTCTCCATTGGCTTGCTATGTAACCTTGGAACCACAACATTCTTCTTCAGCAGGGAGTGGTGTGAGAAGTTCCCTGGTCTTCTCTGCTAAACCACGGCTGACTGTGGCCGGATGTACAGCAGATCAGAGACTCTGGCTGACTCAGTTTATAAACAAGCGGTGTTATTACTTAGATTGGCTATATTGTTTAGTGATTGAAAGGATTTGTATCCTCTTGTGTCATTTAGTGCATTTTCAATACCATCTGAAATGGAATTTTTTGTGTCTAACCCTAAAAGCTCAACTGAAAGGTTTGTCTCAGCTTGGAGTAACTTCCAGGACTGAGGGAAGCCCTCCCATTGAGCTGTGAAGAGCAGCATGGGATTGAACTTCAGCTTAAAGAATTCTTCTGAAAAAAAATGTTTGAGAATGGCAGTAGCTTAGATGTAACATCGCTTCTTCTTTTCATAATATAGGTTCATTTGGAACAGCCGGCAGAATATGCAACCAGTCATCCCGTGGCATGGATAGCTGTGAGGTCATGTGCTGTGGAAGAGGATACGATACCGCCCGGGTTACTAAAATGGTAAAGTGTGAATGTAAATTTCACTGGTGCTGTGCTGTGCGCTGTAAAGACTGCCTTGAGACTGTGGACGTGTACACATGTAAAGCTGCCAGAGATGCAGTCTGGAGGGAGAAAATGTAGACACCCTGGCCACTATTCTACCTGCTCTGAAGGGCGCATATGCTGTAAATGACTGTGGATTGAAAAGAGTTGCTCTATTCCTTTATTATACCACTTTTAAATTATAATAACTTATATTGTAAATTAAGTCTTATTATTGCAAGTTATTGAAATATATTTGAGCTGTCAAACTATTGAAGATGGTGTAATATTCTCTAAATGTATACATGTATAGGCTGACTTGATGTGTTTTGTATTGAAAACACCAAGTATGATCTGTGCGACCCCATCAAACAAGATGATGATAAATCAGTGCTGTCTCAGTGTACAGAATGTTCATGTTCTAGTTCTAACACTGAACTTGTGTGTACCATCGGAAATGATTTCACATACCAGTAATCAAGTCCTCCTATCTCATCACCTTACATCTGTGAAATAAAAGAGAAATTGGGTTAAGTGGTTATGTCATTTAGAATGTCTTCATCCTTCGTGTTTTTACACAGTCTTGAAATGTGTAGACTGTAACATAAAGCAGTTGTATGTAATTACAATGAGTGTAGCCTCTTAATGAATGTTAATCAGTATATGGAAGCCTGCTATGTCCAATATCTGTTCTGTGTTGCAGCCTGGCAGTCATTGCTCTTCAGTGTGTTTTACCTAGCTGCCTTTATTTAGGAGCAAGCCGGGAGTCATATGCGTCAATGTGTTAAGTATTGTGACTCAAACTTTCACCAACAGGAAATCATGTCCTTTCTGTGACGTTTCACCCCTGTTTGCTGAGAGGCCAAGTAATGAACTTCCCACACTTGAAGTAGTCATGTGCCTATTAACTGTAGAGGGTAGTTCTAAAGCCATTGACATGAATGAAGTGTCTACTGCTTGCTAAAAACTTGTAAACAGCTCTATATAGCTACTGCCAAATGACATGAAACCTTATGTACCTTAATGTGTATGTACACACTATATTAATGTAGCCAGTTCTTGAGAGCTACAGGTTACTGGACACAGAGTGTTATGGAGGAGGTGCAAATGTTGCATGGTATGATGGATAGTAGACCTTACTGCTTCCATCACGCACGCACACTCTTTCTGTTCATGAAGAAGGACTTAGTCAGCAATAATGTTAGAAGGATAATAGAGCGTCATCTTATGTAGCAATCAGACTCTAATTATTACATTTACCTGCCATCAGAATAACTGGTCTCTACCTTCAAATATTTGTGTGGTGATGAAGAAATTCATTTAAACATGTTGCTGCCATACACAAAATGTTTATTTCAAAGAATTGTTTTCTGCTCCTGACGGCAAAATATAGCAGAAGTGAACATCGTTTTCCCATTAACAACAAAATCAATTTGTTTCTGAGAGCAGACAGTCTATTGGTTGTAGATAAATGGTCTTCTGTTAGTCATGCGTTGTTGTGGGCAGCTGAGTGGTTGGGTTCTTCCTGTAGTGCTAGAAAAGTGTCAGATTCGAGTGAGCTGGTGCCACAAGCTGGAAGGGAGTATGCTTTCCACCTTTTCCATGACAAAGTTTAATGGTGCAAACAGGGTGCTCAGGAACTGTTAAAGATTACAGAAGAACGTTACACCAAAGCAGACAACCGTTCAACATTTAAAGTGTTTTTTATTATTTAAAAAAAAAAAAAAAATTTCTTGTTAAAGTGCAAGTGAAGCCAGAACCTTTTTTTCATCTTAGTAGGGGTTACTTAAACTTTTACAACTCTTATGTTGGTCTCCTAAATAAACAGTTGAAAGTGTTTTGTTACATCTGCTTGTTGGGTGCAAAAAATATACCAGAGGGAACATACAGAAAGCACTCCAAATCTTTACCTGCTACATTTATCTGCTGTACCTGGTTCTTGACAGACACCTGAGCTCCTCTCTCCTGTCCAGCACCAGGGACTGAAGATTTAGAGTGCAGTTGTGTTACTCCTGCCAGAAATCTTGTCAGCTAGTAACTTCCTGCACACGCTGACTCTGAGCTGAGAACAATGTAGCTGATAAATCAGCCACCACATAAAAGGACTGGCAAGCTGCAATATATTTTCCTCTTCTTGGGTTTAGATACACTATAAGACCCTTTTGTTTTTCACTTCCTGTGCCAGAGGCAATCCCGACTTAGACAGTTGTCACAGGAAATGAGTGGAAACCTTTTCTGGTGATAACTCAAAAATATTTCCCATCACTTCGATAGTGGAGAAATTTTTTTTTAATCATTTTGGCCTTGCCTGCACTACATGTTCTTTTATTAGGCAGTAAAATATATCTAGTTGTGGCCTCTGTATACTGCAGAAGGTGGCATGGGCCACCTGTAAATATGCTGCTCCCCCTGAATATCTATGACTGGTGTCAATATTTGTAAAACATGTTATTTGAACGGTTATTTACAATAAATAAGCTCAAAATCAAGTTGAAAGATGACTTGCCATTAAGAGCCCCTGTATACGGGTTTCCCATCTCTCCTCAGGTCAGTTCAAATTCATTTTCAATAATAAATGATCTAGTTACATGTGCATCAGGACAACCACATTTCTTTTTAGTGGACTAGCATAACACTTACACACTAAATGGCCTGGCCTGTGTTGGGGGCAACATTCCAAGTAAGGCTAGGCACATAAGGTACGATAAACGTACGATCTGCCTATCTTGCATAGGCAGATCGTACTTGCGATGATCGCAAGCCACGCCCCTTGAGGGGCAGGCTTTCGATTACCGCAATGCCGAACGGGCAGTGTGTGCTTGCGCACACCGGCCCGTCCGGGTTTTATCTTTACAAACATGCTACAGACCCGCCGAACATCGTACGATGCTCGGCGGGTTTTGAAACATGTCCGTAAGTTTAAAGTCGTGCGACCTTACAGTAGTAGAGGTCGCACGGCTTCCACACACCTTACCATAATCGTACGATCGCGGGATTTCCCGCGATTATCGTAAGGTGTGTGGGGACCTTAAACCTGAACATACTGGACACTACTTGTTCTAATCCACCATTATTAACATTTAATAACAAGGTAGAGAATTTGAGACTGCTGCTACAAGTAAAAGGGCTGTGTGTGGTTTAACATCCCAGATTTCATGAAGCACTGACTTTATAGATCACAAACAGGTTGGAGTACGCCAATATTAAGGTAAGAAATACTCACAGCTTTTGCAAAAACTCCCATGAGCTCTGGAAACTGATGTGTGAGAAGAGCCAGCATGGCTGTGAAAGAGCAGAGGCCCGCTGTGAAGAGTATGAAGAAAGGAAGTTCTTTCTTTGGATAGACTGAAACTTCATGAAATGCTAAAACAAAAATTAAGAAGGTTACTTTTTTTAATAATTAAACATGAAAAAGTAATACTTGCACATCTTAACTCCCCAACCCATGTCCTGTTATCATTTCTTTATGTATATATTTCAGATTGTGCCTTGGGTTTTGGTTACATTCCTCTTTCTCTTATTGTGGTTTATGCTTTAAAACTTTAATAAAACGTTTGTGAAACAAAAAAAGGAATACTTGCTGGGAATGTGGGGCAAGAAGCACATCATTGTCTAGGAGGACACATTACTATTATTACCCTGCACACGCTTAGAAAGAATGTTAGGAAGAGGGAAGTCGCATGTAGTGCACAGTCCATCATCTGAAAACATTGTTTAACATGGACGTCACCCACAATTTAGTATGGTAATGTAGTGCGGAGGCTTTGACATGCTTACATAGTTACATAGTATTTGAGGTTGAATAAAGACATTAGTCCATCAAGTCCAACCTATTAGGATCTAATTCTAGGAGTACCTGCACCCCTGTATATTACGGTCCCTTAAGAAACCGTCCAAAAGTTTCTTGAACCATTCCGCATTCTTTGCTGAAATCACCACCTGTGGCAGTGAGTTCCGGACCCTAACTGATCTTACTGTGAAGAACCCCCTTCGGCCCTCGTGCTGGAATTTTTTTTCCCACCAATTTTAGGTGATGGCCTCTAGTTTTTGTAATGGAGTTAATTTTAAACAGTTTATCGCTAATGTTGCTACCACCATTGAACATTTTGTACATGGAGATCATGTAGATCCCCCCTTAATCTCCTCACCTCTAATGTGAACATTTTTAAATTTAGTAGCCTTGTCTCGTAGCTCTGGTCCTCCATACCCCTAATTAGTTTGGTTGCCCTCCGCTGGACTTTTTCCAACTCAAGGACATCTTTTCTTAGTACTGGTGACCAGAACTGGACCGCGTACTCCAGATGAGGTCGAACCAATGATCTATAAAGTGGCAAAATTATAGACTTGTCCCTGCAATACATCCCCTTTTTAATACAGGACAAGACCCTGCTAGCTTTGTTTACAGCAGCCTGGCACTGCAAACTACCTTTCAGTTTGTGGTCTACAATGACCCCCAAATCCTTCTCCATTTCTGACTTCCCCAGCGGCATACCCATAATTGTATAACCCATTTGTTTATTTTTAATTCCAAAGTGCATTACTTTGCATTTATCATCGACATTAAACCTCATCTGCCATATTAATGCCAACTCCACTATTTTATCCAGGTCCTCCTGTAATGTTATAATGTCTAAGTCCGTGTCTATTACCCTCCCAATTTTGGTGTCATCCGCAACCGTTACCCTAAGGAGAACTATGGGGAAAAACACTGACCCTATAGTTCTCTTTAAGGTTTACTGGCGTAAAGTGTCATACACAAAATAATTTTGGGGGGCAGAGATAAGTGTGCAATAGGAGGAGGAGGAGGAGTGGTAAGAGGGGTGTGCAGGAGAATGTGTGGGTTTGGAGAGGGGGTACATTGTTATATAACAAGGCATTGAGCTAGTATGGACGGCTGGACCAATGTATAAGCACCATTGATCCAACGATCCAATAAGATAGTTATTATTAGTGACAATTAGAACTAAGATGGCATTTTTTTTCTGGTAGGACTCTCCACCATCTGGTCCATGAAATTGAGTTATACCCCTCTATATTAGTAGCCCAGTCATGTGTGCTGTCCAGCCAGGTTTCCGCTATACCCGCTTACTGTATCCCATAATGCAGTGCAGGTGCTAGTGAGGGGATGAGGGCATGTCTAAGCTCCTCCCTTACATACAACAGGAACTTGGAGGTTAAAGTATGGTGTCTGCCATATTAGACACTCCCTGATATGGGAATTGGTGCCCACTTATATCCCACTTTACATCAACCCACCTAACTAATTGGGTTGTATATAGAAAGATGGAAAGAGCCTTCTACTAATCCACAGACGTATTAACGTCATCAATTTAGAAAAATAAATGGGTTAGTTCCTTATCTTAGGATAGTGAGCAGAGTCATGCAAATTATCCCTTCATGCCCCTGGGCCAACTGTACATCCAGAACTGCTACTAGTACAGATACATCCCAATATTAGAGAGTCATACAGTATATTCCAAAACACAGCATGTTTGGGGGAGCAACAATAAAGTATAGACAGATTATGGTGAGGTGGGCATAGAGCAACCAAAAATGTATATACTACTCCATGCTAGAGCACAGTACAACGCTATAACGTGCTATATTAAATAGCAGCAGGGGTCACCTCTAAAGCTGGCCATACACCTATAGATTATCTGTAGATTTTCTATGGTCAGATGGAAAAAGTGCAACAGATTCCTCCATCTACGCTAAAACTATGAGGATGGAGGAATCTCCCACTGGGCCAAGCTTCAGTATCTTGCTAGTCAGCCCCGCTGGCTGTCAAAATACCTGAACAATCTGATTGGATGCAGGAATTCTTCAGGTAATTTTGAGAGCCAGCGGGGCCGACTAGCATTGCTTTTTAATAAACAAGAACATTTGCTGCAGTCCAGAGTGCAGTGATTCATTTTCTTTTCTTAGTGATTTCCCGAAGTGCAACGAGCCACACCAGCACCTGGGGATTTCACAGAGGAGCCTTTAATGAGTTACTTTAGCTGGCCCTACATTGTTCTATTTATCTATTTATTTATTTTTGACCGTCTCCTTGGATCAGCTGATCAAGGGTTCCTGAAGAACATGTGGCCAGCTTTACCCCGAGTGGTATACATATATATTTTTAAATTTTCCTTCTATGATACCAGAATGATTATCCCCTATTTCAATAAGCTGGACACCATCATAACGTGCGTATCTAAAGATCTGGTACTTACATGGAAGTAGTTCTCTGTCTGCGGTCTCTGTACAGATGGGGTAAGGATAGAAAAGGTGACCTTTTTCCAGTGGATAAGGAATCATTCTGAATGCTGGAAAACAAAGCAAAGCACGTTGATATTGACAGAGGTCTAGTACCACTAGGCTGAATAAATAAAATAGAGATTAGCATGCAGATTTTATTTCTCAGACTATTCTCATTGCTGAATAGTCATCATTCTCACCATGCCTACATCAGGGTAAGAAGAATAAACCAAACTAGGTTCGTCTAACAATATTAAATCTTCTGTATTTTACTGCTGTAGAATCTTGAACCTTCTCTGAAATCATCTATCATTCCATTCATTTCTCCAAGGAATACATTGTGCACCCATCTCTCTGTGTACAACATAACACATGAATCCTTATTGTGATCCGACAGCCTGAGATGAGAAATGTTTTCAAAGCTCTGTGCGGTATCTTAACCAATACCAGTACTAGGTCTGACCGCTGATGTGCGTATTACCACATGGCATGTCATCAGATAGGTGTTTTGGCATACAGATGTAGATGATGAATTTATGAAGATAAAATGCCCCAATTCAGAGGGAAAATCAGGTTCCTGCTAACACATGGCATTCATTTGTGGCACATTAATCACAGACGGCTGAAATATATTTAGCAGGGACTAAAACGGCATGTATGGTATATAAATCGCATACAGCTGCCTTCTTCAGTAGAATGCTGAACGTATACAGTGCCGAGTCACAATGGACACTGGCCTACAGAACATCCTCTCACACAATGAACGGCCTTCAGACCTACACTGGTTTTCAGCACATGTAGCCAGCTGTCATGAGTGATGCCCCATCATAATCACTCTTCAAGGAACCCATTACATCACATGCCCCCAAATTGAAGACAGACAAGACTGCTGCCACACAAGAACACTCCCATTCTTCTTCGTTATCCTCTCTGGCTATTCAGCTGCATTTTTAAAGCACAACTTACAAAGACCTCCTAATGAAACATTTGAGACCCCAATATCAGAATTAGCAGGGAGATGATGTCAGCATTCTTCATACAAAGGTAAGAAGTCACTGTAAGGTATGAGAGGACACAAAAATCCTCAATGATCAAACACCTTTTCCTTCAACATGCACATGTATGTTGCTAAATTGCATCTGAACGCAAAATGTAATATATTAGCACTTACCAGTCCTGAGATGTGGTGTCACTAGAGGAAATGGCTGCATTAGTTTTCTTTTTTTAGCCTCATTACACCTGGTGATCCTGCAAATAACACTTCATGTCCCTTTGTGTCTACACTCATTCCTCCAGTGCATCTACGGGGGGCAGGTTGGACGTCAAACACGCCTGCCTTTGTTTATCTCCATTACATGGTAGAGAAGTATGGCCGCGATTTCTTTTTAAAGTCTAACACTGAAGTGAACCTTTTTTTTTTTTTAAAGTTTGATAGAGTGGAGAAGGATTAGAACACTGGTCAGGTTTTTATTGCTGTCTGGGTCCTTGTTACGGAGATTTATCCTCTCCACTTGTCCTGGTGACCCGTATCACTGAAACCAAACAAAATCAAAGATTATTCCTGTTTTGGTGACAACCCAAATGTTTGTATTGAGGGGAAATCTTCCAAAGCGGGACTCTAGTACTGGTGACCCTGCTGACCGCCAGGGATTTCCTCTCCTCGCTTCCTCCTGTGGCTATCAGACAGGAAGTGAAAGGATTTTTCCAGAATGGGACAGAGAAGGCAAAAATATGCATTTCTGAAAAGATGAAAAAGGTTTTTCTACACTTGCTGAAAATGGTCTGAAAAAAATGTAAACTAATGCAGCCACCAATGTGGCTACAGCACTGGTAAGTTGCAATATATTAACTTTTTTCAGGTTTCTATACACTATAAATGTGAATAGGAGTCTGTTGGTACAGACAAACTGACCCAAGTAAATGTCACCCATCGTTCTTTATCCCATAGTCTATAAAGCACACACTTAAGTGTGAATGTTTCCCAACTGCTTCCCATAATTGGCTTCCCTGACTCAACACCCTAAACATGGTCCCAACAATCAACCAGTTTATAATCCTAAACCTTCCACAAGTGAAAGAAAACCTTCAGTGAGAGACATTTAGTCGGCCACTGCTGACCTTTTATTCGGAAAATGCTAACAGCCCGGCTATTATGACAATACTTTGGATTTAGTACTCAAGTCCTTGCCCGGGAACAGGTATGCAAATCAGGTGAGTCAGAGGAAGGTCAGAATCCTTATGTGCATACTTCTTCCAGGTCACCGATTCAAAGTACTAAAGCAATAGGGCAGCCAGGCAACTAGCATTTTTGATGGAGAGGTCAGCAATGGTAGCATGTTTCTCTTCTGACAGGCTTTCTTCAACATTCACACAGTAAAAAAGGCGGCAAATAAGCATGTACTAGACATAGTTACCTCATAACAAGTTCAAAGACGTATCTGGTTTATTACAATGGAAATTGGTTTTGTCTTGATGCCAAAGACCATTTCAATCAACTAAAATGTGTATTAATGTAAACAGAATGTAATGTGGAGGGGTTACCAAATATTGGGCACACTTATTGGATGGACTATCACACAAACGTCCTCCATGTTATGATGAAGTGTTCTGATCTCTCCCAGAAAGGTAGAACTTCTAAGCAACTCCCAGGAGAATGGTTGGAAGTCAGCACAGCGGACTAGGGCGAGCTGTTCCTTGTAGGCAAAGAGCCACATGCAAATAGGTAAGTAGAGCTGACCGCAAGGTTTCCTGCCTCTTGGAGACTTCCGTACATGAGAAGCCGACACAAAGGGCCTCTTTTCTTCAGGACAACTAGTGAAAGGTGACACTAGAAATGTCTCAGGCTGATTTAAACTTACTCGCTGGAGAAATAAATCGCCAGGTCGTATGCTCCAAACATAATTAGCTCATATTTAAAATGCTTTCACATTTTATGCTAAATATCTTATACACTGGTAATATAAATGGGGGGAAAAACCAGGAGAGAGAAGGGGGGGGGGGGGGGGGTTTTCTA
>NW_017306317.1:2789648-2797971 GCF_000935625.1 Nanorana parkeri
GTGTGCGAATGGTCTCGGCTGGAGACGAGGGGGGGAGGGGTGAGGTGTTCATGTCGTACAGATGTATATGTGGGTTACTTTACACTAGTATAGTCTGTTTGAACCCAAAAGATTACTTGCCCTTTAATTCTCAAACTGCTATTGACCCCAGACCTTTACTGGCTCCCCCCTTTTTACCTCCAGCCGGTTTATTGATCAATTGGACAATCCCATAAACCCTTGGAGGGTCAATATTGCCAATTTGGGAAACCCTGGGCTAGATGCTTTTACATAGGAGAATCTTTGGGTTTGATGCACTTCATATGTTGTACTCGTCATGAAACTGAACAATTTCTCGAATCACAAAATGCTTATTGGTGGCATGCGTTCAAACTGTAATAGTTAAGGTTCTCTGTACCAAATGTTCTGGTATAGGGGGCCACAAACCCCATTGATCTAGTTTCCATGATACTCAGACACCTGACCCGAAAAGCTCCCCCTGTTATGATCCTTTCCCCTCCTATACTGGATCTTACGCATTACAACTGAACAGCAACCCCTCTTCTATGCTCCCACAATGTTCTTGAATACCTGTTCTACAGCTTCTGTTATACGAGTCTGCAGTAATCAACACCTTGATGTGGCTGTATACTTCCGTTTGTATTCCATGTTGCAGGGCTTGCGTGCCCTACCCTTGTTATTTTTGTGACCCTCATGTGAAAAATTGATAAAAAAACAAATAAAACCTTTGTGAAAGAAGACTCATTTAGTGAGTTAGGCTGACGCACCAGGAACAACAGCATTATTTAAAACTTGGGCTCCTTTTAAAATTTCCTGCTTCTACTGCAATAAGGGTTAAGGCTAAAGGATCAATCACTGATACCATAGACTGGGTGGAGTGCTGTGCATGTGCGCTCCATGCTCTCTTTCCAGTCTTCCAGCCCAGAGGAAGCATCATCCTCCTTGCTATTTGTGGATCTCCAGTCCGTTTCCACTGCCTACCTACAGTGACCTGGCCACCTCTGCCCACATAAAAACCCTTACCAGCACCAGCTGCCTAGGTTGTGAGTACTAGCTAACTTTTACAAGGCGGCTGTTTGATTTCCCGAATAGGTCCGGGGGCAGTTTGTCTTCTTGACATTTGGGTACTTAGGTTAACACCCATTGTACACAGACTGCACTCTTGAGTCTGGTTTCCCTTTTAACTGCCTTTCAACATTGTTTGACAGTCTTGCTCCCCAGACACAGTTCTGAGTTCCCTGCAGCCTGGACCTGTTTGTTCATATTTTAATAGGAGTTAGGCTGGGCGGAAGGTTACCCTTCATGGATCAGTCTTCAGGGACCCCCTGACCCAACAGGTAGTTTAAGGCCAGTTTCTACTGACCCCCCCCCCAGTAAGGACCTGACCCCTCAGAGTTTCCTAGACATACCGGTCAGTCCTCTAGGTCCTAGTGCACATGTCTATCCTAGCGCCTTTAACCATTATACCCACCAAGACCCTCCCTATAGATGATCAGTTTTGTAGATACTTGTGGCTCTTCTATCCTCAGATTAATGTATTGCCTGCAGGCTCTGTTTGCCTAAGACCTACTGATTGCCTGTTGCTGGTTTCTCTGGATCACCAATGGGAGTGATGGCTCCATCCAAGCCTTTGCTTAAAGGAGAACTATGAGGTGAGTGCTTTTCACTCACCTCATAGTTCTAGCTGACCTGTGACAATGAGACTGTCGCAGGTCGGCTCAGTTGATCGGGAAGTGTCACAGCTCTCTGCCGTGACAGGGGAGGGGCTGGATTCCCCCCTCCGATTCTCCAGCGCTGACTGGCGGAACGGATGGGGGAGGCGGCGGGTAAAGCTGGCTCTGCCTCTAGATAGGCAGAGCCAACTGTCACCCACGCAGCTGGGTGGATCCAGACATAATTGTCGGGATCCGCTTCAGCTGCGGCGTCTCTGTATACCGCGAGCTGTAGGTAGCGTTATACTGAGCTTAGGGTGACGGGAGGACGCTAGTTTGTGTCCTCCCGTTACCCTAAGGAGAACTACGGGGAAAAGCCCTAACCCCATAGTTCTCCTTTAAGAGTCTCTGCAGAGCCTTCTCACCCCCCATATCAGTAAGGGATGTGTCCCTTCCTTCCATACTTAGGGCAGGAGACGTGTCAGGGAAATGCCTTCTTATGAAGTCTTCTTCCTCCTTCTCGGACTCTGCAGTCCTTCTCAGCCTCTAGAGGATAGGTCCGGAGGACTTAGAGGGAGCAGCATTCCAGGAAATCGGTCCTCATTTTTCGGCTAGTCTTTAGCCTCTTGAGAGTGTTCTGTCACACCCCATAATTAGCTGATCCTAATTAGATCAATGCACTTAGAACTGTAGGAAAGACTCCCGCCACTCATTCCTCCGCTGAGGTTGCATCTCTAGCTTTGGGGCTAGGTGGAAGACTCTTTAAATCATGTTTTCAGTTCAAGGTTAGGTAGACTTTTTTTATTCCGTGGCCACCTGTGAATATTTATTGGATGACTGCTGTTTGTCCTTGCCCGGCGGGAGTTCTCATGCATGTTCTCTCATTTCTCTCTAACATTGCACAGATGCTCCTTGGTCACTCAACATCTCCTAAATTAGGCTGACTTTGGGGTCATGTGCTATATGATTTAGATACCACACAGTGAGGGCACCCACAAGTTGTAGTGGCTCCCTGTGATTTAGGTTGTCTAGCCAGACAACCTTGTTTTCATCCCCTTTCCCTGCTCCCTAGGGTTAGGGGCCAAGACTGAGACCTTTCTTAGGTAGAAAGGCTGGTTGTCTTCTTAGACGTGTTACAGCAAGTACAGAAATCTTAATATTCAAATGTTTAATATATACGCATAGCATATGCGCATTGGAGGCGACAAGCAAATGTTTGTGATAATAGAAGTGAAATCAGGGAAATACATTTAATGTATTACATGAGAGAGTGGGCAGAGTCAGCGGCGAGGATTCTCTACACAGAAGTCACCAATGAGAAGAGGTGAACAAATTAATTTACAATCCAGGAGCCAAGAAAAATATGTATTTAGGAAGCAGATGCTACAATAATATAAAATAATAATTGGAGAACATAATCCAGTGAATGAAGTACATCCAATATGACAACAGACGAGTGGTTTCAAGGCTGTGTCCATTTATGCAGATAAAAGAACTTCTAAAGGTCTTAGTTTCAATTATCAAAGCTGAAATCTAAAGAAGTAGGCCCAGCATTTTGTTTCTACTTCTTTGGATAAAGTGGGAAACTGTTGGAATGTCACTGCTATCCAGGGCTCCAATGAAGAGATTTATCCTCATTTGCTCACTCCAGACAATGGTTTAAACAGGCAGGAAGTGAGGGAAAAGCTGCAATAGGGACAAACATACAGAAATCCGACAGGGGGTCCAGCCTTCCCGTTCTCTACTAAAGGAAAGCTTTTTATTTATGTCTGTGTTGCTGTTAGAAAGTTCTTCTCAATTCTTGTCCGGTAAAACATTTTCAGCAGACAGGAAGGAAGTGCAATTATCTCGGAGGCCCAGATAGACGTAAAAACCTGACAGGGGTTCAAACCTTTGCTTAGTCTATCCAAAAACAAGAGAAAGGTTTTGGCTGGATTAACACTAATCTCTTTGAAGCATTGGCTGAACTAACACATCAACATATTTGAATTTGTGAACACACTGCAATAAAAGCCCATTGTAATATAGGAAATAGTGTTTTATGACTCGAACTGCATTTCGTTTTTTTAAATAAGTTATATGTGTCCCCAGTTATTTACAAACACCGGAGTGATCAGCCGATCGCTCCAGTGTTTGTCCTGCACAGAGGATTGGTACATACTAGTGACATCTACTGATCCTCTGCCGCTCGTCCACGCACAAGGGGGCTCAGCTTCTCCTCTGGATCCCCCAGGCAGCTGGGGATCCAATGGGATCCCCAACTGTGACAGAGACAGAACGGACGAGCAGTGAGGGGAGATAGAGGCGCCGGCTGTCAGATCCTGGCCGAGCGTCTCTCTCTCTCTCTCTCCTCGACTGGTAGATCGCGATTGACCTTGTGGGCACCCCTGGGTTAGTACATTCCCCATCTATGTGTGCTGCATTCTAGAATTGTGTCCCTTCTGCTAACTATGCTCCTACAGGCCTTAGCTGCAAAAGGGGCATGGGCAGAGACTATGAAGATACAGGCAAATTGTACATTGGCAACATGGCATCCTGTAACTACAAGAGGGGCACACTGATACTCAACTGACCGCACCAGCTCACATCTGATTTTGTGATTAGTGCAGTCAGATTGCAATTGGAAATAAGGGGGACTGGCAGGATCACCAGGTATTTAGAAGGACTGATGCAGCAAGTGAATTTAGAACACCAGATCAAGAAACCTGGTAGTGATGCCCAGTATTGAGGTCAGAGTATTAACATGACAGCCAAGGAAATCGCATTGTCAGATAAAGGTCAGCAATGGCAAATGATGTAGCTCGCTCATAAAATGTTTTCTATAACTTCTGATACAATTAGTAAACAATATGTATTATTTTATCTAATGTACATAAAAACAGCAAAAGCTGCAAAAACTATAAAACAGAAATGGTTTCTTTGCACTCGGCAGCATTATGCTGTGCCTTAGACACAAATCTGCCATCAAGTGTTACATTTCACATACTGCATGTCATGTTGTTTTTATATATATATGGTTCCATTGGAAGATATGACACTGCCATCAGGTGTTGGATTTTAGTACTACATACCGTATAAGACCTATTCACATGGTTTATTTCATATTGTCATTTTTCAAATTGTGCATTTTGATGCATTATCATGCAAGTCAAGTATAAATCCTGGTTTTTCCTATGTGGCTGGTTAACATCTATATACTACAGTTTAGTGGGAAAGAAAGGGAAACTATACTCCATTCACCTCTGCATGCACAGGGACCAGTGTAAATCCAGAGTTAAGTTTCAATTTCTTGTTAAAATATGAAATCCTCCACCTTCAAAAGGTCTGTGATGTAGGCTCAGCTATTCCATGTGAAATAAGATGCCCTTTATTTAATAGAACTAGAAGCAAATGTGTCAAGTGCAGTAACCTATAGTAGCCAAAGTCATCCCTCACTGGTCTGACTACACAACAATGTCTTGGGTTACTGCACATCATTGTTCTTTGTAGAATCCAAGGAGGAGTTGTAAAATTGTGGAACTAGAAGGTTAAGCAAGCATCACGAGTCTCAGTCAAGCAAGTCAAGAGGTTTCCTACTTCTACATAGTAGAAGACAATCCAATATGTCAACTAATGCCAGTTGACATGGCACTTGTCAAAATAACTTTTTATGAAGAATAAAAGCAGTCTAAAGGCTGCACGGCGTAGTTTCAATAGATGTGATGAACAACCGCTAAAGCTACTTCTGGCCATACAGGTGGCAACTTTGTAGCATGTCAACAGCTTTTAATCACAATACAGTTTTATTGACTGCATCTGTCACCCAGAGTGTCATTTGTTCCCCAGTATTTAGCAATACAACAATCAAATCAGTGGTAGAGATGGATGCTACCCTGCACCACTATGAAATCTAGCTGGTGTCTGTCTTACCCATGAAACATACCAATAAGAAAATGCTGTGCCTAAGACAGAGGCTCCATGGTCACAAAACCTGGGGCCTAATAGGTCTAGTAATGTTTGTTCAGCTCTGCAACAAAATAGTACCAAATAGAAGTCTCCTTGTTCCTGAAAGTTAATAATGCTAAATCCAGTAAAAACACTAGGTATGTGTAAAATGGAATTTATATATAAGAGCACAGATTAAATATAACAGTATTGCTGCACCATTCTCTAGCCAATATATTCTAGGAAAGAGCAAAATACTTACTCCCTTCCCACGTACAATGTAAGAGGTTTAAAGCTCCCTCTACCCTTTTCCAGTGTTGAAGGTGAAAGAAAGCATATGCTATTGCTTCACTGTCCCCTCTCTTCAGAATGTGTTCAGGGGGTAATATTAAACTCTTCATTTCAAGAAGATACTGTGGGGGGAAAAAATGAAAAGACAACTAATAATAACTGCTTTGCATTGCTGAAGACAATATCTCTTGTCTGCCAAGAATAGACACTAGTGACAACAACAGTTTGCCACAGGCTTAGAATTTCTAAAGAACAACCTTTTCAGAGTGGTAGATAACCCTTCCACAGGCTGGCTACAGTCTTTATAGGGTTTACTATGATGCTATCTGTACGTTACACAATGTTCTGTTGCCAAAGCTGAGGACACAGCTAAACTGAGATGCACTACAGGTGAAGAATGTGTACAAGCCCTAACCTGCACAATGAATCAAATCATGGTGCTCTGAATGACAGAAGCCTTGAGAAACCCCCAATTAAAATTATACAAGAAATCCCTAAGAGGGAGAATGTACCAGGAAATAAGAGCTGCGCAAGCAAAGCTTCATTTTGGCAGATACAGTCCTCTAGTCATTAGAAAACAGGCACTATAGTATATGTTATTATAAAATAACGCCCCTGGGAATAATAACCAACACCTTTGTGGCACTAGCGCTTCTGCTCAGACTATGGATTGTAACAATCTGCTGTAGGGAGGGTATGAATTGTCAAGCAGACATACTTTTGGCACATGTGGATTGAACTCCACTGCTCTGTGAATGGCCTCTACAGCGTTCATTTCTGCTGTGCTCAGCCCTCGTCGAGATGCAGCTTCTGGAGAAAATCTGTAAATGACAAAAAAACAACATAAAAGTGTTAAAATGACACATGTAACACAAAAGCATGTAACTCTGGGTTTTCTTATTTATTGTTCAATATGAAGTATGACAAGTATTATTTGGCCACAACAGCCGTCTTATCTGTACTAGACCCTCTATTTACGTTTTCAAATAGGACATACAAAACTGAACATTGTCAGCACATATGAGGGCAAGAATAGTCCCCTTCAAACCTAATCAGTTTAGAACAGCAATGAGGTTTGGTGAAGCAATAGTGGGGTGTATTTACACTGCTCTTCCAGCACATGTTCCATGATATTGGTGACACAGGTACAGAATCTACACTATACTGGAAAAAAACCAGACCATGCAATCTTTCTCACCTCACGGCAAACTCCAGAGCTGTATATGGCAGGCAGACACCACAGGGAAAGCTGTGACAACCATTGCCCTGCCCTCCGAAGCTGGAGTCGCTGTGTAGGGAGGAAAGATGTTGCAGGTACTGGTCGATCTACAGGACAAAAACAAAAAGAAAATGCAAAGGAAAAAAAATAAAAAATGACTTGTCTTTTCAAAAGATAGCACATAATAAAAACAGCATACCATCTAACAAGCCCAACACCTATATAAGCTGTATCTTTACTACAGAGACGTCTGAGTCTCTGCAGTAAAGTCTCTTGTCACTAGTGGGTTTGATATCCTCTAGCCATGTCTTTTAAACTACAGCAACATTAGTATATATAGGCTTGGTGAAACGTTTTCAGTGATCCCAAAGGAACACATCTATACAAAATGTACACTACAAAATCAAAAAGCTTTCCCCATCAACAAAATTCACAAATGTTGGTTTGCTTTAACTATGTGAGCTCTTAGCGGGCATACTGGCTAAAATTAGATGGGTACATTCACTTCAGTTATTCTACAACAGGTACCTGGAGATTACTGACCTGCTTATTTCAGAAAATACTGAATTGCTGTAGTGATCTACTAAGGTATATTAATTTGCTTGTAGTCAGGAATTATTGTATCTAGACCGATATAAACCTTTAAAAAACTGGCTTAAAGTAGAAAGGAAGTTATACCTTGCAAACACCAATTTCTACTCTCTCTCATCCTCCTGAGGAAGAATATGAAGATCTCAAACACATACAGTATTATCCTATATGTTTCCTAGCCCATGGCTGGGCAATGGTTGCATGGTTAGATAACCTACCTGCCAGCACCCCATCTCCTAACACCTTATGCGTGAATTTTCTATGTACCTGCACCATGTCAGTTATAACCTGACCATTATTTTCTATGAGGAGCTGAAAGATGGGCTGGGGGAAAAAGGTTGCCTCATCATGTATCTTGAGTTCAGAACCTTGAGTCACTGATCTGGAACATGCAGCCAGTAAAGTAGGAACTTCTGATCTGATAACTTGGTCAGAAACTCAACTTATTGATGCTAGAGAAGCAGCAGAAAAACTAAGTAACTGGCAATTAAAGAGACATGGTCACTTTGCCCAGTCGAAGTAAAGTGACAGGGTTAGCAAATGCCCCCTTCCCCTCACAGTTTATACATTTCCTGCCAAGCTCCCTCATCACCTCCCTGCTGCAGAAATCCAGTAGTCTAAGCTCTGGTGTCAGAGGTCAGTAAAT
>NW_017306317.1:2798090-2798839 GCF_000935625.1 Nanorana parkeri
AAAGGAATTTTCTTTTTTTTTCTTCCTTTCCTTTTCCTTTTTTTTTTTTTTATTTGGTTTTTTTTGTTACTTTTTTGTATTGCACAACAAGAAAATACACCAAATTGTAAAAAAAAAAACACCTTATTTTTGCAATACAGTATTGCCAAAAAAACCCAGTTTTTTCCACAAATACAATAATTTAGCCAAATAGTAGAAATGTAAAAACTGCTCTGGTCCATAAGTGTATACAAGTACAAGAGCTGGAATGGTTAAACTGCAAGCTGACAGGTGTTATGCAGCACCTGAGATATTGGAAAACTGAAGGAACATAATTCACAAAGTGTCCTTCCTTTGAATCCCTCGGAAAGCATCCATTTGCTATGTGCATGGATCTGGAGAATGCATACTGTCTAAGCAGATACAGGGTTATAACACCTTCACCACAAAACTTGCACAATTCGGGCTCATTTTTCAGATTACAGTTCAGTTATTATAAACTAACACCACACCGTGGAAAAGGTCAGCCTGGCAATATATTTCAGTTTATTTTAGGAAAGTAACATTTCACACTTTCAGAGGAAATCCTTTGTGTACATTAAATAGGTTCATCATAGTTGAAGCACTGATATTGAGAGAGTACTCACTTGTCTGATACTGCTCTTGCTTTGAGTAGTGCAGCTGTGTAACATATTGTGGCAGATTTTGGTAAACTGATGTCTGTGGAGATGAGAAGACACTACTGTTATGGAAAGGGTAGTATAATTGCA
>NW_017306317.1:2798877-2803979 GCF_000935625.1 Nanorana parkeri
AAAAAAAAAAAAAAAAAAAGCATTTTAATATATATAAGAAATGCGCAAAGTTTGAAATACAAATTCATCAATTTAATACAAAATTAGACAACGTTTGTGCTTAGAGACCATAGAAAGCAATATCACTATCCAAAAAGTGTTAAAACTTTGACAATTTACATTTCAGCCCTGACTAAATAAACTGAACAAACCATAAGCTTGTGCTTACTTTTTATTGGTATATGAACTGCCAGAAAAAAAAAAAATCTAAAAATATTTGGGCCAGTGTAGAAATGTTATGAGGGCCACATGTGGCCCTCATTTTACTTTTTTGCAATTCCAGTAATGTTGCAGAAGGGTGGTTTTGGGTTCTACTCTGGAGTGATTTGTATGAAGATATTTCTATTTGGTATCTACAAGGTGTTTTGCAAATTTACCTAAGAGCTAGCTAGATTCCAGTAAAAGTGGTACCAGAGCAGTGTGGATTGCAAGTTTTGCTGGGACAGCGACTGATGATTACATAAAAAGGTGTATAATACTGTGACAAAAGAAACAACTAGAACCGGTGCTCTACCCATGCCGGGCAAAGCAACAGGTTCACTTTACTGCTTGTCCCAGAGGAAGTATGCTTCCTTTTCCTTAGCTTCCCCGCTGCTCAATTTGCTTTTGAAAGTGAAGTAACATACTTGGTTCTTTTGGGTACGGAGGAGCACGTAACTCCCCTTCCTTCCATTAAATAGGAGAGAGAGTGCTCAGGTCTGTGTGAGCTCCAAGTTACACTTTGGAGTTTTCACAAGGCTTCTTCTCCCCACTTCCAGGAGCAAATGAGCAGCAGGAGGGCAAATGGAAAGGTAGGTATAAGAAGCTGCAGACACCTCCCTGCATGTGAAAAGGCGCCACATGTAATCGTATGTGATACAATTACATGTGGTTAGGAATAGATGATTGTCCCTGGACGCATGGTAGAGGCACCTTAACATTTGGTGTGAAAAAAGCCTTAGTCTCAGGAAATTTGGAGTGAGATTTGGTAATGTCACTACTGTGCTCCTAATGGTTCTCCTTCCTGGAGGCTGACATGAGGAAACAAAGCTCTGCCTCTACCAAGATGGCCGTCTCCACAAGGAAGCAATGTGCAGAACAAGGTATGGCAAGTCACTAGTGGGGGAAAGGTCAGCTACAGGGAGACCACAAGCAACTGGTGAGTAATCATTTGCTAGCTGCCTTCCTAATGTGTAATAGTTTTGGTCACTGTATAAAAGTAAAAGAACTGAACTCACCATCGTACTTTGCTAAAACTGCTTGCACATCTGCGTATGCCTGGAGCTCCAGCAGAGCTTCTAATAAGTTCTCATGAATATTGAACATGCTCAGCAGTGGGAACTCCTTCATTAACTAGAAGAAATAGGACATTGCACAGTTCTCTTAGCATGAATGCTAGCTCAAGTTGTACACTGGAGAATTACTCTGCAGATCACATCACCATTATACAGCAGACCATTTCAGAATGGAATATTTTCTGGAATATTTAATGACAAAAGAGCTTAGTTGAACATGGCCAGATACAGAACTTCAGAATAAGTGACGCAAAGTGACTAAATGTGCATGCAATTATTACACTATGCCGAAAATATCAGAACATCACTTCCTATTATTCTTGGCCTTTCCATGCCATTCTACCCTGTATATCCCTGCTTCTGATGTACAATACGTTTACTTAACCGTACTGGCTAAAGAATATATACCACTGATATAACGAGTGGTACAACCCACAATGCACTGTTCATTTCTTTCCCCTGTTACTCTACACTCTTAATCCCCCCATATTTTATAATGACACCCATACTTTAGCATAGAGAGAAGAAGAGACCACAAATATGTAATGCATCTTTGTTCTACCATTGCAATTTCTGAATACTGTACTGTATGTCCTGTTCTTGTAACCAGGAAATGTACTTGTTATGTACACTTGTGTAAACATCAGAAATCATTGTAAAAGAAGATATCAAGACAACAAAATGGAAACGAGTTTGGGTTTGCTCAGGGTCTTGCTCTTGCTTTTGGTTTGGATGAAAAAAAGCCGGATACCCCACATAAAATAAATATCTTTGAGACATCAAGCACTTCAAATTGCAGGAATAGCTTTTGTGTGTTAAAAAGTACCAACATGTATATTTTTATTAGCGGTCTGAAAACTGCTGTGAAACTACGAGTTCAAGGTATGCTGGGATTTTAATGGTTCTCTTGGTGTTGATATGTGAGAAAATATAATGATCTTACTGTATTCCTTCTCTTTCTATAGTGTGTAACTATGAACAAAGTTCCTGTTTTATCTTCTTAGACATAATTATGGGCGCATTTTGGTAATTGACATATAACACTCCAATAACACTATGTACTGAGTTCTCTTTATCATAATTAGTTGACCAATGGCACCATTCATTAACCTGGCACTGTATGTATTATTTTTGCATGATCATTGCATGTTTAGATTTGCGTTTTGCGGGGCAGATTTAAGTACATGAATTGTTGATATATAATGTATAACAATCATGAATCACTGTAATTCAAGCTTTAAGACCTGGGTACTACATTTTAACTCTCGCTAGTGCTGTACTCTCTAAATTAGTAAAAATACCCCCCCCCCCATGTCCACAAATGTCACACACAGAATGCTTATCTACAAGAATAAACCTGCATGTGATCCAGTATGCAGCTCGTAGAAAACTTATACATGGTTTTGGAGAAGCTGCACATTTTTAACAAGTTAAAATGAAATGTTTTGTCCTAATATTTATTACACTATTAAGAAGAATCTGTTTGACTGTGGAGCCAATAGCAGTGACAGCAATTCTCATGACCTACTGCATGTAAGCAGATGGCCCAAAGAAGCAGGCTACCCTGGAAGACACCAGATGGAGAAGGTATGCAGTAACAATAATCATGCTGGGTGCAATAATGCAATAATGTGCTGGGTTAAGATTATGAACATAGTTTGGTGTTAGGACTGGGTTTAAGGGTAATGTTCTAAAAGTCCAACTCCCCTTTTCCGGGACTCCCTCAACAAAGCCCCCCCCCCCTCTTAATACTTTAACTATTCTTGAATACAGATTTATTTCAGCCAGCTACATAATAAGAGGGGTCCTTCGTTGGCATTGACAGTCCTTACTGCAGGATAACACTACATTTCAGATATTTGATATTGTAAGGAAAATCAATGTAATAGAAATGTATCATCTATTTGTTCCCATATACAGTACATGTAGGTTTCCCCAAACTGACATTACCGCGGGGATTTGTAGCCAACACATCATTTCAGCCTGTGGGTGAATGTTAAATATGAGTTTGTATTCCATGGATACTTATCCCTACTAATAGAATGGCTTTGTCAGCTTCTTGTATTAAAGTGGAGTGGTCATGTCCAGCATAGTATTTAATGGAGAACTCCATTTAAAATTGAACACTCAGAAAGAAACTCAGAAGCAACTCTGAACAACAAGAATACTGTGAAGGCCCTGGATGTTAAA
Source organism: Nanorana parkeri (assembly GCF_000935625.1). NCBI lineage: Eukaryota > Metazoa > Chordata > Amphibia > Anura > Dicroglossidae > Nanorana > Nanorana parkeri. Next base: position 2,802,381 of record NW_017306317.1, read on the forward strand.
TAAAAAGAACACAACCTGTGATGGGTGGTTCTGCTTGAAAAAACTGCCACATAGTGCAGATTATAGGTATATGTCAACAATAACTAAAAGCATTTAAGAAGCATGAGTCTAGAAAACCACTTACATCCCTCATCATCTTTACTGCTTCCCTTGTTCTGCCCAGCTTTCTTGCACACATTGCCAATCTCCTTTTAATGTACACAAGTACATTTGTGTCTCGCCCTATAATATAAATAAATATATTAAAATAAAGTAAGTCTAAAAATAAAATTATAATACACAAATACAGGGTAATGTAATGACAATTTAAAATCCAACATTAAAAGTGCATATATCACATGCTGTACAATACAACCCAACAGCTGCGTATTAATCTCTTAACCTAGGTTTCAATGGTATACCAGACTTCAAAAAAGGAAAGCTGGAAAGTATTTTAGTGAATACCTATTTTGAGTTAATATCGTGAATTCAGTTGAAATCAAATTTTATGTACAATATACACAATACCCTTTTTTGTTTATTAAGGTAAAAGTAAAGTCTGGTTCAGGAGCAGCTCTAAAAAACAGATGGCTCTTACTGTGCTGAGCTTCATACTGGGCACCATGGTGCTGTAACTGTTGACTTCTCCTGTAGCAGCCTTCTCCAGCTTTAAGTGCTTGCTTAAACAACTTCTCTGCCTCCACAATAGTAGTCGCCTCTTCCTCAGCGAGGAGAATAAATGCAGTAGCACATCTACAGAAGATATCAAAGAAAGACAAATTTCAAGATACAAATCTGACAATTTTGGAAATTAGGTTTTCTCTTCATTTCATCTGTATTCAGATTGAAGTTTCAATACTACATGGTTTTCCACTAATACTTGGTCTAGTGTAACCCTTTGCTTCCAACTTTATGGGGGGAAAAGTGGGTTCCTGGCTCATAAAGCAGCCAGAGAAAGTTAATTGCACATATAATGCATTTATTATGCAATTTTACAAACAATTACAGCTATATTAAAGCGTGTAAGATATTTTAAATCAGGAACTTAAATGTTTACATGGTTATTTACATCCTTAGGGGTGGCTAAAATTTGCCTTTTTCAACTACATGAAATACATTAGCAGGGCAGTCAAGAAAAGTTAAAGTGACATTAAACCCTCAGATTTTTTAACATAAAACAATACTGTAATGTGTGTCTTACTGTGATCCATGGTAGTTTCCCTTCTCTTTGATGCTCTTCCTTTTAAATCTGTATCTCTTCTCATGCTTAGAGAGAACTTCCCTTTTCAGCAGACTGCCTTGTCTCAAACGGTGTCTGTGTATCCGTTTGTGTAGGCTGTAACCTAAGCCAGCACTACAGGAAGAGGCCCTGAGCTGAAAAAGGGAAGTTCTCTTCAAGCATGAGAAGAGATACAGATTTAAAAGGAAGAGCATCAAAGAGAAGGGCAACAACCATGGATTACAGTAAGGCACACATTACAGTATTGGTTTATGTTAATGTCACTTTAAGTTTTCTTGAGAAACAGCTTTGTACCAACCTGTACAAAAATAACGCAGGTAATATATGCTGTCACAAAGCACCATCATGTTCATTAAAAAACAACTGCTCTATTTTTCCTC
>NW_017306317.1:2804256-2857014 GCF_000935625.1 Nanorana parkeri
CCTCTGCTCAGCTGTGTACACTCTTCTCAGCACTAGTGGCACGTGTGCAGTGTGCCCTCACAGTTGATGTGACCGTACTCTCTAGGCCATGCATTATGTGAGCTCACTGTGTAGCTGGGGGAATGAGGGGTGGGTACAAATGACATATTTAGGTCGCCTTGGGCTATCAGACTCAGGGCTTGTTCACACCATCTCCAGACCAGAAGGTTTTTTGTTTTTTTTTTAATCTGGACCAAAAACGCATACACATCAATTTCAATGGTAAGAATGGGGCTAGTTCACACCAATGCTTTCAGTTTCACAACGTAAAAAAAAAAAAAAAAAAAGTCCAGCATGCTGCATTTGTATCTGGAATGCACCAAAAATGCAAGTAAACACAAGAAAACACACCAGAACGCACTTCAAAAACCAAGCAAACCCACTGAGGAAGAAAAGAAATCGCACCGGAACGCATCCAAAGCGTGCGTTTGCAGCAGCTTATCCAGATCTGGCCTGGAGATTGTATGAACAAGCCATAAAACTGGCCACACATTTTCATATGGAAGATTTTAGAATTGTCAAAATAGCATTATTGAATGCTGATTATGACATCAGAGACTTCGAGAATATGGGTCAGAAATGCGTTTTATTTTAACACTCGGAATGAATGGAGCTTCTCTAATATAAACCACATCCCCGGTTAGAATGTCATTAGATCAAGAAACATTTTCCATTCTGCGCCTTTAATTTTTTTTTTCAATACAGTCCAAGACTATCTTCAATTTGACAGCATTACCCATTAGAAAATCAAACTAACTTTCTGAATATTTTTTTTAAAACAAAAAATTCTACTGGCGTAGGGCCAACTTAAATCTATTTGCACAATGCGATTTAATAGGTCCAGAAGGCATAGTTAGTAAAGGAAAGGGCAATGTACAATAAGATACAGCAAGCAATCAGAACATCTTTCAGCGAGTTAAACAAATAAATACATTTTTGACTGTTATGGGTTATTACTCTCTTTATTTTCAGCCTTTGCCTATGCTCACATCTTCTTTGTCCCATGCAGAATCTATTAAGCACTTCTGGATAGGTGGGTCTACCCAGTTGGACAAGGCTACTCACTCATTCAATTCTAGTGCTTCATGTGCAGCAGAAATTCTGGCTTGTGGGTTTCTTTCACGCCATGCCTTTTGCATTACTGTTTAAAAGACAAAAGGCAGAAAAGAAAAAATAAAACTACCACATAACAAAATGTTAATTCTTGAAATGCAGTTATAATCATAACCAAACACTTAAATACTATTTATTATAGCAGACCTCGGAGGAAAAACTTTTCGGGAACCCTTGCACTGGGGCTACCTCAGCGTCCTCATGTCCTATACACTTTATTGGATGTGATGACTCATACCTTAGACCGCTGCAGCAGAGAGATGCTCCAGGGACAAGGATAAGTGCCGGCCGGCTCCGAGAAGTATATAGTATCGGTGCCGATGCCGAGTATTTGGGCGAGTACTCGTACGCGCCCAAATGCTCCGATGCCTAGCCTGATATTTCCTGTATCAGGAAGCCGGGCAGTGCGTCATTACACGCTGCCTGGGAAGCTTGTGACGAGAGAGCATGGAGCTGGCTTCCCGGCCAATCAGGAAGCCGGCAGCGTGTAATGACGCGCTGCCTTGCTTCCCGATTGGTCAGAAGCAGGTCAATCAGGAAACCAGGTGCCGTGCAATGACGCAGCGCCCGGCTTTCTGATTGGTCGGGAAGCTGGCTTCATGCTCCCTCGTCAACTCATGACGAGGGAGCATGGAGCCGGCTTCCTGGCCAATCAGGAAGCTGGGCGCCACGTCATTATACAGTGCACGGCTTCCTGATTGGCCAGAAAGCGAGCTCCAATCTTTCTCGTCACCTAGTGACGAGAAGCATAGGGGCGGCTTCCCTGCTAATCGGGAAGCTGGGTGGCGAGTCTTTACACGCTGCCTGGCTTCTTGAATGGGACTTGTGGTACTCGGCATCGGCGAGTACAGAAAAAATATATATTGGTACTCGATACCGAAATACCAGTATCGGTGCATCCCTAAATGCAACCAATTATTTTTTAAAGCAGAACTCTTCACTGCAAAGGTTAAGTGCTTGTTTTGCATAGGGAGCTAAAAGAACAGTTATACTTGCCCGAACCGCAATCCCAGATTGCTCCTACACCACTCCTGCAATGGAATGTCCCTTGGTGTCTTCACGTTCTATACACTGTATAGAATGTGATGACTCACAGAACCTTAGACTGCTGGAGCGGAGGGGAAAGAAGGCTGCAGGGACCGGTCTAACAGCAAGCCTGGTTTGTGGTTCAGGTGAGAATATCAGTTATTTTAGCTACCTAGGTAAAACAACAAACTTAACCCTTGGAGTGCAGGGAAAGCACCACTGAAAGGGTTAAGATATTTGGCCAGAGTTCTGCTTTAAATTAAAAAAAATGCAGAGGTGAATGAGCCAAAATGTTAAATATAGACAGGCAACAACAGTGCTAAAAAGTTCAAGGACTCTAATCAAATCAGCCCTTGATCTTAAAAAAATAAATAAAAAAGAAGGAGTACTCCTATGGTTTCGTTTATGTCCTTATGTGCGTTAAGTTCTCATTCTTGAGGATTTGGCGGATTAGCTTGATTTACGGTTTGCTGATCTTTTAATATATTTTTAAATGATACAAGAAACCATACTCCTACTTTACCATTGAACTTGGCTGATCATCTGTATGTTGTGGATATTCTTTAAATAAAAAAATTATTGAACGAAAAAAGGAGGAGTTCTCCTGTGCACATAACAATCGGTATGGGTCGACTCATCAGTTGTCGCATCATCAGCGTCGTCTCTCAAACGGTCATATCTCTCATTTCGAGTGCATATAGGGACACATTTATCATCTTAGTTTATGATTCATTCCCAAATGCCTTCCATAGGTAGAATTGTCTCAATATTCTTCTGTCTCTAAACGGTCACAAGCTTTCAGGGAACCTCTTGGATGACAGCTGACAAGTCTGAGGCGTTCAGCTGATTGAGGGTGTGAGTCATCTTTGCGATAGTTTAAGAAGTGCTCAGGAGAACTTCAAGGATATGCATCTGTTTGGAGGGCTTTTACTGTCACAAATACTGTGCAGATAAAATATTATGTGAAATGTCACAAAACGTGCAGTCGCAAACATTTAGATGTTGCAAGAACACTTTAAAAAAGACGCATAAGAGATAAAACTCTGCAGTTATGTTCAGGTGCAAACACCAAAATGTTTATTCAGGAACACAGTATGTGCAAGTGAAATCGGATTTACCTAACCAAAAAGAGTTAGAGGCCATCTTAACACGAAGCTGCTTTCACATTTGTTTGCATAATCTTGATGTTAAGAACACAATGGTGTGTAACAGAAATGTGTTACACATAAAATTCTTACTTGCATCTGCTGGACGCATGTGATCAGTGTCGCATGTGAAGAACGTTTGATGATCTTGTGCTGAAAGATTCATATCATAATATGTTAACGGTTCTCTTCCTGTCACCCATGTGTATCTGTAATACAAGGACAAAATCATCAGAAAACTGAACACACACACATATATACACATATATACACATATACATACACTAACATGTGTAAAGTAATACTCCTAGTCAGATTTAATTGGGACCATGGTTCTAAAGTGAATGTCCAGTATTTAAAAAAGTCACTACTGGTAAGTGTCTTCATAAGCAAGCCAAAGCTGTGGCTGGGGACCGTATGAGACTCCCATCTACCTAGGAGGAATATAGCCAAAAACCTGAATAAAATCTATCAAATGTCTTACCACGTTTCTGACATGAGTGAGCAGTTGACACATTTTCCATGCTATGCTATCCTTCTCTTCACTCCCACCCCTAATCTTTTATTTATTTCTTGTATGAATCAATGGAAGACACAAAGATGCAGTGTTGTTTACAACAGATGCATTGTTATGCATTTTGCCGTGTGTACATTTTCTCATGTCCATGCGTTTTGTTTGATTGATTTGATACTAGAAATGTTTTTCAATAGTATGTTCACCCCAAAGCATTGTGCTGCAGTGCATTGAAAAAAAAAGACCTGCCTGTTGCATTTTAGGTATGCTGACCTGCAGATTGCTATTCAAGTCATTACAGATCTAAAAACACAAATGGGGGGGGGGATAAGCAGAGAGTGTGCAATCATAAAGCTTGGTCCACTTCTCTAAACTAAGAAAACAGGGCAGGCTCTACTGTTGAGAGGGTGGCAAAGATTTGTGTCAGTTTTCTATAATGAAAACTGTCCTGATCCCTTTGTTGATTAGGCACAGAACCCGCACCAGGTTCTGTTTCACTCTGAAATATTAACTGCTGCTGGTGGCACAGACAGACCTGACACTGGTGTATCTGCTTTGTTAATGTGTTCGCTGTAAGATGCTACACTACCTTAGTCAATAAAGAGATTGACTTTAAATTGCATTGGAGTGCGAGTGACTTTCCATTTGAATTTACATGTGTTTTGCGGAGGCATCTGCTGTCACTGCCACACCCACCCTGCTTTTTTCGGGCTTTTTTTCTGGTCAGGAGTGTGATGGGATACATTTTGTTTTATGCTTTGTTGATGTGGCGCATGTTTCCTGCACATTGTTAATTTTCCTCTCATCATGTCTACAAGGCATGTAAATGCATGTCTATATAAACACACTCCAACACTGTGTTCTGAAATACACAATCCCTCAGGAAAATATTGAGCAATGTTTTTCTATATTTAAAACTGAACGTAAACCAAAAAGCAAAACATTAATATATTGCAGCTGACCAGTCCTTAGATGTGGTGGCTGCATTAGTTTTCATTTTCGCTCTACTTTCACACTGCATTCTTGTGAATAACACACATCCTTATCCATGGGTGGCTATGCCAACTCCTCCTACTGTATCTATGGAGGTAACCATGGTTTTCACCCAGGTCTGCCTTTGTTCATCAACAGGCATTTCCACTGCTTGCAAGTGTTCTTGGCCTGAAACATTTAATAAGCTGCAATAGATGACAATTTTGTTCTTTGGCTTAGTAATTCTTTAAAGTGAACCTGTGCTTTGTCCATGCACACCAACACGTTTACTTAAATGCCTTACAATGCATACTTTCTTATCCTTCACTCCCCATAACTCCATTCAGCTGCCAGGAGCAGAGGCCACCCTGTGAAAGCTACAAGTCACGGCTTACACAAGGCTCTGGACTCACCCCCATATAATAGCATTGGTCCTTGGCAATTGCTCCAGCACTGTCTCATGGAAAGAGTCACATGCTCCCTTCATACCCAGAGGTTCCATGCATTATGTTGTCTGCCAGCAGCTGAACAGAGGTGGTGGAGTAAAGAAAGGGTAAGGATGTGCTGCCGAGGAAAGAGAAATAAGAGAAAGCATGATGCTCTACCTTTACTTGCTGTTGTTATGGACAAAGCACAGGTTTGCTTTAAAAAAAGAAGACCCTGTTACTAGACCCTACTTTCAAACTAAAACCTTGTAGCAGTAGAAAATAACCATCTCCCCACCTTTAAAAAATATATTTTTTTTCCCACCACTGTGACCTGTTCAACTTTCAAAAGGAGTCTAACCACTTTCTGGAAGCCTCATTCCCCTCTGTGCCAGACCCTGCAGCTGCTGCTATGTAGCCAGACAGCATGAACCTGCATAGCTATTTGTTAGATTTCAGGCTAGAAAAATTGCTAATTTGTGCACCCGTATAGAGAAATAAGAGTCATCACAAAAATGTAAACAGAGCAGGAGCAGACTATAATGTGTGCAGACCATAGAAGGTGTTTCTGCTGGCATTGCTCAGTGTTCTGCTGTATGTGAGCTCCTACTATCAGCCCCCCTGCCCTGTTATCAGATAAATGAGAGGCTGTTTAGTAAACCTCAAACATGAATAATCGATAATAGGGGGATACTACAGAGCATCATCTGAGAGACAGCTCTGGGACTGCTAATGTCACCACCAGGATGTCTCAGGCCTGTTTAATATCAATTACAGTAAATGCCTTAGTAAATGGGTGTCAGTCTGTAGGAGTGGGTATACATAGGCTGGCTTAATTTGCATGCAGAGGAAATGCACAAAACAAGTTAATTTGACATATAATCATATGGAAAGAGCGGTGCTAGTATTAATTAGGGCTGCGGAAATTAACGATTAATCGTTAATTTTTTTGATCGATCAAAATTCTTTTGATCGGTACTCACCTCTCAGCCGGCTTCCGGGTCTTCCGAGAGTTCGGTCGGAGATCCGGTGACGTCACGGACATCGACGTCACCGGACTCCTCCCCCTTCCCCAAGTGGCTCCATCGGCTAACAGATTGAATATGCGCGTTTTCCGCACTGTTTTACCGCGATTCGCGGTAAAAAAAACGCGCGGCAAACGTGCGTTTCCGAGGGATACTTGGCTGTATCCCAATGGAACCGCCCAACCAAAACGCCCCAAAGAAGTACATGTACTTCTTTGGGCGTAGGGCGGTTTCCCGAGCGTTCGTACTCGCGGAAAACCGCACAGATGGGAACCATACACATTGAAAATAATGGCATTTCCCTGCTTAAGCGGTTTTCCGCGAGTACGAAAGCGCGGAAAACCGCCTAGGAGGATGTACCTGTGCCAATACTGGGCATTTTCACAAGCACTCGTACTCGTGAAAATGACCCAATACTAAACGCAAATACCGGCACTGGCGAAACTACCAGGGCTGCATCAGTCGCATTTGCGACCGGGATCTGGTGTTCCGCAAGTTTGGGGGGCCCAGAACATTGTCATGTGTTCCGGAGATCACACTGCGGCCGGGGGGCGTACCTGCGTTGCCATTTACTTTAATGCAACAACACGCCCCTCCCGACCCAGAATGCAGGTGAGGCGGCCGGGATGCGATCCAGTGCGTTCCAGCACGAATCGGGCCGGAACGCACTGGAACTGGTGTGAACTAGCCCTGAAAGTCATAACATACATAGAGGGGAATTTATCAAAACTGGAGCAGACAGAATCTGGAGCAGTTACCTATGGCAACCAATCAGCATCCACCTTTTATTTTTAAACCTTAACTGAACAAACTGAAGCGAGAAGCTGATTGCTTGTCATAGGCAACTGCTCCAGATACTTCTGCTTCAGTTTTGATAAATTCCCCTCATACTGTTTGAGGGGAAGCGGCGGCCATATTGAGTGGGACACGTGAGATTAATAACGTGCTGGATTAATGTGATCCTAGTTCATTTTATTACTTCATTGCTGTGCTGTATGTGTATAGGCCAATGTAGTTGGATCTGTATGTGCGTTATAATTAATCGAAATTAATCGATTAAAAAAAAATTTTGATTAATCGAACACGAAAATGTAATCATTACCAGCCCTAGTATTAATAGTATGGACACAGGCTGTCTTTAATGGGGATCTCCAACACCAAATATGTCTCACCTACTACAAATATCAGGGTCCTCTGCTTAACATAGATGCCCTGCTTTATTAGCCTTTATTTTCCTTAACCCTTTCGCTGCCAAGGACGTATGGCATACGGACCTACAAAAGTGCTTCCAGCTGGCCAGGTCAGTATGCCATACGGACCTGGCATTTACAGTTCTATTATAAGCTGATGGTCGCTTTAGCGACCATCAGCTTATAGTATAACTGTTCAGCAGACTGTCCCCTTTAAATTAATAGCTGTCATATCTGGAGTCTCTCATCCCTCCCTGGAGCCATCCCAGGGAGGGATGAGGGACTCCATGGATCCCCACTGCTTGTAGGGTCTGTGGCAGCGGGGATCCGTACAAAAATCACCGTCGGGGGGGTCCCGGGAACGAGCGGCGGCTGGCCGCATTTCAGGATGGCTGCGCGTCTTCTGTTCTGAGCCGCTGTCATCCTGTCAGTTTTTGGATGACAGCGGCTCTGTGTAGCGTGGCCGAGCGGGGGATCGTTAAATATCAATAGACAGCGGCTCTGTGTAGCGTGGCCGAGCGGGGGATCGTTAAATATCAATGATATTTAACGATCCCTCTGTGCAGAGCAAACACCGGAGTGATCGTCTGATCACTCCGGTGTTTGTAAATAACTGGGGACACATAGTACTATGTGTCCCCAGTTATGAATGAACAGGCTGCGATCTACATCTCAGCCTGTTCATTCAAGAATTTATGAATGGGGACTAGCACTCACTACAGAGGCTCCTCCCCATTCAGAAACTAATGATAGTAAAATATTTTTACTATCATTAGTTTGTGAATGAATGAGAAGCCTCTGTACTGAGGCTTCTCATTCATTGAGTGCTGGGGCTGCAGAAAAAGAAATTGAGGACTTATGTCCTCAATTTCTTTTTCTATTTCAAAAGGGAAATGTCAGGGGTCTATTTAGACCCCAGATATTTCGCCGCAGCCCCCCCAACAGTAAAAAAATAAAAATAAAAAATTATTAAAAAATAAATAGAAAATGTAAAAAAATAAAAAAGAAAAAAAATAAAAATGTAAAAAAAAAATAAAATAAAAAAATGTGTACAAAAAAAATAATAAAAAAAAGCACAACCCCTCCCTCCCCCCACATAACATACACATATTGAGGTGTACGCCATGCACATGCGCTGCAGTGCGTTGTTAGAACGCATCGCAGTGCATGATTTTTTTAATGTATTTTTTTCTTTAAAAAAAAATTAAATTAACTGTGGCAGCGCATGGCAAAGCTTTGTGACGCATTGCCATGCGTTGTGATCTTTGTGTTGCAATAAATATACGCCTGTATCATTTTATCACAACACAAACACCAACACAGCGTGACATTTTTTTTTAACATAAGTTGCTTATTTACAGTTTTGCGTACCGTAATTTTTTTACCTTTTCGCAAAAAGGCGCAATTTCAAATTTGCAAATATTTGTTATTTATTAACTCAATACAGTTTTATCTTTTAGATTTAGTCAGAAAATTATTATTTTTTGTGCGCTGATACTGATTTTAGTGTGTTTTATCAATTGAATTGTGTATTTTTATCGGTTTAATATTAATTTGAGAAACATTTGCGCAATTATCGCAGGGCCTACAAATTTAGTATCACCAGCTTTTTATTCTACCGGGCCTGCGCTTTCAGAAAATATATGGTTTGGGGGGTCTTTTACAAACGCTAGTAACGCAGCAGTTGAAAATCAAATCAATGGGAAAAGTTGGCGGCATCTGGAGCCTCTCATCCCTGCCTGGAGCCGCTCCAGGCAGGGATCTGTGACTCCATGGATCCCCGCTGCTGACCCCCGCTTGTAGGGGCTGTGGCAACGGGGATAAAAAAAAATCTCCAGGGTTGGGGGGTGGGGCGCGGAGCAGCAAGCGTCGGCTGGCGGGGAGAAGCCACAAGTTTCAGGATGGCTGAGCGGTGAGGAGAACGGAGCCGCTGTCATCATGTCAGTTTCCGGATGACAGCGGCTCTGTGCGTGGCCGTACGGAGGATCGATAAGTATCATTGATATTTACCGATCCTCTGTGCAGCACAAACACCGGAGTGATCGCGTGATCACTCCGGTGTTTGTAAATAACTGGGGACACATAGGGGGTTATTCACAAAGCTGCCGAAGGCAGCCGTGTGAATAACCAACACGAAGTGAAGTGAGCCGAACGCCGTTTGGCTATTCACTTCAGGCTTGTACAGCTGATTTCAGCCGTACACCGACTGAAATCAGCCGTACAACGGCTTGCTGCGGCTGGGTTTGGGTCGGCCGAAGTGCAGAAGGAGTTTGACTCAGCTAATCCAACATCTGGATCGGCTTAGCCGAACCTCCGGCAGGCTACTCGTTGCTGTTCGGCCTATTCTCATAGGGCCCAAACAGCAGTGAGTGAATAGCCGAATGCCGGAGAGCGCCCTTCGGCTCAGTTATTCTATTCTGCTCGGTACCTCTGTGGTACCGAGCAGAATAGAAAAAGTAGAGAAAAATGAGAAAATGATTGGGCGGAGCTAGCAGTGACAGCTAGCTCCGCCAAACTTTTTCTATTGCACGGGACCAGTTGTCATTAAAATGAGAGCTTGTCGGAACCGGCGGTCATATCAAAGCCGGCTCCGACAAGCTCTCATGACAGTCCAGGGCGCCTGGTTACTAGGTAACCAGGAGATGCTGAACTGTCATTGCACACTGAGAACCTGGCGGAGCCGCTGGGATATAATGGCGGTTTCGCCAGGTTCTCAGTGTGTAATGGCAGTCCAGCGTCCCCTGGTTACTAGGTAACCAGGAGATGCTGAACTGTCATTACACACTGAGAACCCGGCGGAGCCGCCGTGATATGGTGGCTCCGCCGGGTTCTCAGTGTGTAATGACAGTCCAGCGTCCCCTGGTTACTAGATAACCAGGAGATGCTGAACTGTCATTACACACTGAGAACCTGGCGGAGCCGCCGTGATATCACAGCGGCTCCGCCGGGTTCTCAGTGTAATGACACATCAGCGTCCGTGGTTAGCTGCTAACCAGGGGACGCTGATCTGTCTCTGCATGCAAGTGGCCGGAGCCAACCGTGAGATGATGGCTGGCTCCGCCAAGCTGTCAGTAGCAGGTTGTCGGCCAGCCGTTCCAGCTTCGGCTTTCACCTCGGCTCAGTTGAGCCGAAGCATATGCCTTCGGCTCGACTGAGCCGCTCGGCCAACTTCGGGAGCTGTACGGGCTCAAGTGAATAGCCCGTACAGCAGCCCTTCAGTTCTACTCAACCGAAGGGGTCCTGGGGCCGAAGCTAGCCGAAGGATCAGCCGAAGCTATGGCTAGATCCTTCGGCAGCTTTGTGAATAACCCCCATAGTACTATGTGTCCCCAGTTATGAATGAACAGGCTGTGATTTACATCACAGCCTGTTCATTCATGAATTTCTGAATGGGGAGTAGCACTCCCTATGGAGGCTTCTCCCCATTCATAAACTGCTTGATAGTAAATATTTTACTATCAGCAGTTTCTGAATGGAATGGGAAGCCTCTGTACTGAGTGCTTCCCATTCATTGAGTGCTGAGGCTGCAGAAAAATAAATTGAGGATTTGGTGTCCTCAATTTCTTTTTCTATTTCAAAAGGGAAATGTCAGGGGTCTGTTTAGACCCCAGAGATTTCACCGTAGCCCCCCCAACAGTAAAAAAAATAAATACAAAATTATTAAAAAATAAATAAAAAATGTTAAAAAAATTAAAATAAAAAAATGTAAAACAAAATAAAATTATTTAAAAAAAATAAAAAATGTGTAAAAAAAAAAAAAATAATAAAAAAAAGCACAACCCCTCCCTCCCCCCACATAACACACACATATTGTGGTGCACACCATGCACATGCGCTGCGGTGCGTTGTTAGAACGCATCGCAGTGCATGATCTTTTTTATTTATTTTTTTTCTTTAAAAAAAAACATTAAATTAACTGTGGCAGCGCAGGGCAAAGCTTTGTGACTCATTGCCATGCGTTGCGATACCTTGTGTTGCAATTAAATATACACCTGTATCATTTTATCACAACACAAACACCAAAACAATTTTTTACATAAGTCGATTATTTACAGTTTTGCATACCTTCATTTTTTTACCTTTTCGCAAAAAGGCGCAATTACAAATTTGCTAATATTTGTTATTTATTAACTCAATACAGTTTTATCTTTTAGATTTAGTCAAAAAATATTTTTTTTTGTGCACGGATACTGATTTTGGTGTGTTTTAACAATTGAATTGTGTATTTTTATCGGTTTAATATTAATTTGAGAAACATTTGCGCAATTATCGCAGGGCCTACAAATTTAGTATCACCATCTTTTTATTCTACCGGGCCTGCGCTTTCAGAAAATATATGGTTTGGGGGGTCTTTTACAAACGCTAGCAACGCAGCAGTTGAAAATCAAATCAATAGGAAAAAATTGCAGAAAATTCAAAAATGGCTTGGCCAGCTGATTTGAAAAATGTTCCGGAGGGCTTGGCAGCGAAAGGGTTAAAGGGGCCTTAAGGAAAATAAAATAGGAGTTTTGTAATACACAAGGAATCCCATTGTTTTCTATGGTCCCTATTCATGTACAAAAGTACAAGAGCTTTATTGTTGGGGGCTTTGGGGAAATATAAGGGGGTCTAAACAGACCCCTGATATTTCCCTTTTAAAATAGAAAAAAAAAAAAAGAAGATCGAGTCCATAATCTCTTTTTCTGCAGCCCCTGTTATAAATGAACAGGAAGCATCTATACTGAGCGTTCCTGTTCATTCATAACTTGTGGAGATACTATGTCCACAATCATGAATGAACAGGAAGTGATGGAGAGCACTTTCAATTTATTCATAATTGGGGACACAGTAAACATACTATGTCCTCAATTATTTACAGTCAGAGATCACTGGCTGCTTGTAATCGCTATCCATCCTGACTCTTGCAGCTGTCACAGGAGGGTGAGCCGGTGGAGCAAGGAGAGCTCTGTCTCTTTTGACAGCTTACTCCTCCCCTCGCACCGCCACCTCGGCCTCCTGTGATAGCTGACTCCTCCCCCACATCGCTCTCCAATCTGATCGGTCACAGAAGATGGAGCAGTGCAGGAGGAGAGCCCGGCCTGCTGGGACATTGCCGCTCACAGCGCTCTCCTCCCTGCACCGTTCGGCCTCCTGACAGTTTCTCTCCTCCCCACTGGACACTGTGCTTAGAGGGGACATAGCAGCGCACAGCGGGAAGGAGAAAAACTAGGCATGTACCACAAATTTGTCCAAAAGATGGTACTTTCAGCATTTAGCCAAAACTGCCATTTCGGTGCACCCCCAGTGCTTTTTAATGATGTCCCAGATACCACTGTTTTCCATTGAGCCAAATAGAGAAACATCTGAAGCTGAACATCTGCAAAAAGCTTAAAAAACGCGTGAATATGTACATAGAATCTAGGGCTATGTCAATTATAATCGATGATGGAAAATGTTGTCAACATTTTTACATCGATTAGTTGAATTTCGATTAGTTGGCCTGCTCGCGGCTCCACACATGCCGCACCTCCTCTCATGGACTTGCCGCTGTTCGCCCATCCACGATTGGCACACTGAACATGAAGCCAGGGGGCGCAGGCGTGGCTGGATGGGCAGCTGCCACGAGACAGGCCCACGATCTCAGGGAAGAAAGTTGCTTGGAGAATGTTTAAGTAAAACTGCCTGCACTTTCCTCCCACATGGTGCTGTATTACTGGGATAGTGGGATTTGTATTCCTCTATAGCTGATAGCACATTGCGCTATATATTATACAGGGCAATGTAACTTCAGCTATAGAAGGAATAATGTATTGCTGGGATTTGTTGTATTCCTCTATAGCTGGTGGTATTCTGCATTGCGCTGTATAATTCTTATACAGCGCAATGCAGAACACCACCAGCTATAAAGGAATACAACAAATCCCAGCAACACCACCACCAGCTATAAAGGAATACAACAAATCCCAGCAATAATACATTATACCAGGGCTCAAAATTTCCACTCGCCCCCTCGCAATTGGCGAGTGAAAATTGCGTGGGGGCGAGTGGAAATCCAGGGGCGGGGAATACTCTACTCTACTCTATAGCTGGTGGTATTGTGCATTGCCCTGCTGTATAATGTATTGCTGGGATTTGTAGTCCTCTATAGCTGGTGGTATTCTGCATTGATTGCTGTATAATTTTCCACTTTCCATTTCACTATATTGCACATCACACTTTTATTTTTATTTTGTTTACTTCCACCACTCCAAGCTTGCTCCCATGACGGACTACAATCTCAATATAAACTAGAAGTCCATCACTGGAGCCTTTTACAAAAAAAAAAAAAAATCAGATTAAAATCGAACTTAATAAAATCGGCTAACCAATCGATTTTGAAAATAATCAGCTGCAGCCCAATAGAAACACTCAAAAACCTTTACAAAAAAGCACCTAAAAAAATCCTAAGAAAACCTATGCCTAGGTGTGTACAGGGCTAGTAAACAAACTAGGTTTAAAGGAAATAGCCACATGTCATCAGGAATGGTTTTGTGGAAACAAAGGAAAAAGTGATCAACAAGACCCAGGGCACATTGTGTGCCCTATTTACAACCATCAAAGGGTACAGGTAAAATGATCCATCCATACAATAATGTGATGATAAATGAACAGATACATATACAACTGGTTGAGTAAAGTAGTATTAGGACGATAAATATAATAGTTACAAGATAAAATAGTTCTATGAATATTGAAAACATGAAAATGCAAAGATTTGACAGGAACAATGATCTAGAGAATATATTACAAACCAACAAATAAATAATGGAACAAAATGTAATATTTAAACTCCCTGTAAAAGCACCACAATTACATGTGTTGAAGAAATGGTATTCAAGCCATCAAAATGACAACTGTTGAAGTACATTGGCAATATTCCTTACCGGTTATATTCTGCTCCTCGAAATAGATTTAAGGGATTTCGCCACACTTTACACTCTGTTTTAGAAAAAAACAAAAAGTTTAAAATGAGACAGAAAAAAAACTTGATATTGCCGATTACATATTTCAAAAGGATCTCTACTGAACAAACAGATCCAGGGATTATAAAAAAACAAAACAAAAACCCAGTGAGCGGCAAATGTAAATTTTGTAATTGCAACCCTCTCCAAGCTCTTCTTTCCGGTTCTCCTAAGCGCCAGCTGTCTTGTTCACTTCACAACTGTTTTTCTCCCCATACAAGTCTATGGGAACACAAAAGCAGCTGAAGCAGGTCAAATACAGGAAAATGCAGCTGCAATAAACTCTGAATGATCTCAGACGTGCATTCTGCATTTGTCCATCAAAGCCATACAACACTGATCCTAAAACTGGATCCAGATGGTAGCAATTCCATTGGCTCAAAGTTTTCATCTTGTGCACTCTCTACTTCAATTTCCTTCTATATTTCAAATGAAATGCGTCACTGCAATGGTGACCCCTAAGACTATGAGACCACCATCCTATATACATGTCCAGACAAGTGATTAATAAGGTAGTCAACCCAAGATCAAGATGGCAGCCTCAGAGCTTGTATATTTTGAAAACAAGTTTGCAATAGCAGTTCCTAACTTTCAGTTCTCCAGCGTACTGACAAATTATGGCTACCACCTGTGTGCCAAGCACTTTACCATGTGGCCCTCACAAGTATGAAAGCGACATCAGCTACACATACATATTGGAATGTCTACCTGTCTTTAGTATGCTGGGTGAGAGATTGCTGGCACTTTTCTGAGTATGGAAGTACCTGGCAGTCTCTGGAGAAAAAGCTCTCTACAACATGGCAATTTGTGTGCCTGTGTATACATGGATGCTTTTGCTTGTGTGCAGGTATATAAACTTCGAAAGCAATTACCTATATCAATGTGCCATTATATGGATTTAAAAATACAGCCAAGACATATCTTAAATGTTGTGAATGGTTGGTGCTGATTGAAATGACCAATTTAGAATATGTTTCCACATTACTGCGAAGCTTCACTTTCAGAATTCATTCTGTAGTGTCCTACTGATGGGCCTTTATGTTTTTTTTAAAAAAGCAAGCAAATGCTTTCCTATTGTTGCATGGTACTGACAATACAAAAGTTCACTTTCAGGTTCAGAAATAGCCAAACTGACATAGCATTCTCAGCAAACAAGTCAGGTTTTTTTTGCAAAATGGAGGTTATTTCTACATCAAGTTGCCAAACTGAACATACAAAAGGTCTTGACTAGCATCTTGAGAGAGGAGGGCAAACTAGATCCAATTAGGAAAGATACAAAAGCTTAGATACACAACCACACGAGAGGAAAAGTACATTTTAAATCTACAATTTGAGAAACAGAAACCTTATAGGCCCTGAATTGGTTGCTCCCTAAATAATACATACAAAACTCGGATGCTGGACAGAGCTTCTAAAGGAAAGCCAAATCTGGAACTGAACAGGTTTAGGCCTCGTTTCCACTGCGCGATATGCAAATCGTGTGATTTGCATATTGCGCGAGATTTGCCGCGCGATATTGCGTTCAAGCTTGCATTGAGCAAGCTTGAATCGCGGCTAAATCCGCTCCAAAAAGGGTCCTGCTGTAGCGACACACGACAGCAGGACCCTTTGCCCCATTGAAATGCATTGGAGCGCGATATCGCGCGGTAATTTGCCGCGATATCGCGGGAATTACCACGCGATAAATCGCTCAATGTGAACGGGGCTTAAATGGGCAAAAGAACAAAAGAATGGTGGATGACTGGAAACGAGTACTATAGATCAAGGTCTCTGCTTAAGGGGTTTAAATCGAGAACATACTTGAGATGTATAGCACATAAAAGAATACTGTATGAGTGCTTGATGCCTCAGGTCAAGTATGGTGGGGGAAATGGAATGGTATAAGGGGTGCTTTGGTTGTAATAATGTAGATACATGGATTGCAAGGAACAATGAACCAGAAAGGTTTACGCACTATTTTATATCATGCCAGCGGCAGTGGCCAGAGTTTGATTGATACAAATTTAATCAAGAAAAAAGCCAAATGGTAACAATCATACTTCCAAACAATGCACACACTCATTGGTATAGAAGTAGGAAGCTGAGAAATGTATAAAAATAATTGGTATTCAACCTGCCAGAGGAGTCAAATATCTGTTGCCCTCACTGGACCATGTGGTTCTTCCTACAGGCTTGTATATACTGTAGTTACATACAAGGGGGTGGGATAAACAGGGTGCTGCGGGCGAGCAGTTATTATACAACCCAGAAGCATAGAATACATACAGCAAGCAGCACAGAAGAAACATTTCAACAATCACCGCTGTCTTAGATAACTTGTAAAACACATGCACGTCAAAGCACACACAGTATGGATTGTGCGAAATACTGTAATTAGGAGTACATTGATTATAGTAGCTACATGCCTTTCCATTTGTTGTACAGCACTATTATATCAGTGCTGAATAATAATAAAGAATAATAATGGTCCTGGGGGCCTTACAATCCTCTAATAGTGCCGTGGAGGTTTTTTTTTACAGTGTTCGCTCTACGAGACCTGACACAGATAGCCCAGACCACTGTTTCCTGCCAACACTCCTTACGCTGGCCATACACTGCTTAGACTTTTGTATGAAAGAACTTTCATTCAACTTTCCATTAGTTGATGGGTTCAAATAGACAATCGATTTCAACCATAATGACGAAGAAACTTGAAGGAGCATGATGGAAATTTTTTCTTGAATTTACGAAATTCTAATAATGAATGTGGTTTCCATTCGGGGAAACTCCATTCATTCCAAAATTGACCGTTAAAAAAAAAAAATCATCATGTGTCTAATGGCATTATCAACTGAAAGATCTTTTGTACAAACATTCCCTCGAAAATCTACTAGTGTATGGCCAGCTTTAGTCTTCCTCAACCCCTTCAGGGGCAACCCCCTCCTCTGTTTTATCTAGGGAGGAAGTATCGGGATACAATTTCAGCCATGTTAAACAACTCGGAACCCAGGGGCCGCAAGCGGGCTTCCATGCTCTCTCCTCCACATTTCCATCTCTGATATCGCTGGGGCTGCAACTGCTTCTGCACTGTCAACTGAAGACAGTGGAAATTGTACCCTATCCTTGGATCTATCCCAATGGATCCTTTTGTCTTCCAACAACTGAAAGTCATGCCTGTGGCCCTACTCTACTTTGTTGACAAGCTAGCGGAAATATCAAACATAGGCCTCCTTTCAGTACACATGTAGAGGACCTTTTGGTTCAAATGTTGGTCTGCAGGCCATCAGTGCAAGAAACTCCTCTCTTAGGGGTAGGCGCAGGCCTCGAGTGAATCCCTAGAGAACTTTATCAAAAAGGTCACAGTGGGGAGGGACACCCCACACTGAATCTCAACCACTTTCTAGAGGTACACAAATTTCACAAAGAATCTTCAGGGTCAGTCATTGCTTCCCTCCACCCAGGAAACCTTCTAGCATCGGCAAACAAAGATGCCTACTTTTATGTCCTCGTATTCCCAGTGCATCAATACTACCTATGTTTTGCAGTGGGCAAGCAGCATTATCAATTTGTTGCCCTTTCATTTAGTCTGTACACTGCGCCTTGGGTTTTTCACCCAGGTTCTAGCCCTTGTTCTTGCTCTGCTTCGCTCTCAAGGCATATCCACAGTAGGATATCTGGAGGAATTTCTTCTGAGAGAATAGTCAGTGCAGGCTCTGCCAGAGTTCTGTGGACTGTTCAGACCCTACAGAGGTTCAAGTGGATACTAAATCTCCAGAAGCCAGTCCTGGAACCATATAATCATTTGGGAGTATTTAGGTCTGGTCCTGTATATGGCCCATTGCAAGGATTTGCTTCCACAGGACAAACACCAGACTCTTTGCTCCCATGCTCAGACTCTACAGTTGAGTAGCCATCCAAGCCCCCCCACACACACTTTTGCTTGAGTGTTCTAGGCTTGACGGAGGTCTCCTTTAAGGCAGTCCTATATGCCCAATATAATTTTAAACCATTGCAACTAAGCATCTTGGCAGTGTAGGACATGTGTGCTCAGTGCCTGGACGGCCACATTTTACATGCTTGTGTGAAAGCCAACGTCAAGAGTAGAAGGACAATAAAACACTAGAACCTTGTCCTCTCACCTATTTTCACTCTGACCGTGGTAACTCACAATTGCGAGCTTTGCTTATGATTAAATCACATGTCTCAGCTGACATACAGTCAGTATCCTCTGTACATAATAGAATCTAAGGTAAGATTAGCTGTTTCAAGCATAAATGCCTCATACCTGAAACACTTTGTCGACTTGAGTCAGCATCTCCATTACTTGTATTCGAGTTACTTGGTGTGCTGTTGTCAACACCTCCCAATAGAGGGCGCAAGTGGCTCACAGAGACTTGTTCAATGAACGATGTTCCATACTTGCGAAAATACCACCATTCAAATATCTAACATGAGAAAAAAATTGGTTACTTATGAAAGCAAAAAACTGCAAAAAAAAGAAGTCCCTTTGGAGGGACAGCTTTTAAATACCTAAAGAATGGCGCATTTCTAGTGAGCACATAATACTTTATAAATATTTACCTTAAAAATTATTAATTGATGTGACATTATTCAGGGGTGCGGAATTCCTATCGGCTGACGCCTGGGACATGCAGTTCTGGGCACCTTGCAGGTGTTTTTGTTTTGTCGGGCAAGCAGCAGGGCTAAATGTAGAGCAGGGTAGCCTTTTGTACAACTGATCTGGACAGCCATCACTTGTAAGCAGCCTGCTGGTCCGTCTGCCACCCCCCTCTGGCCAGCCACCTCTCTCCCCGCCGACCGCCCCCCTCCCCCCGCCGTGGTTTTCGGGGTCCCTGGGACCACAGCAAAGTTACTTCAGGATGGAGAGCAGGGAGCAGAGTGGAGAACATCCGTTTTCTGGTCTGCTCTGTGTGAACAGTGAGACAGGAGCACTTGTACTCACAGCCTTCCTGTCTCAGCTGTCACAGGAGATCCAGCACAGTGCTGTGCTCAAATTCCTGTATTGAAGGGCAGGCTTTATAAAGAGAACCTGTCAGCTGCCAATGCCGTCACATAGGGGCTTAGTAGCCCCTGTATGATAGCAATAAAGTTAAGTGTAAAAACAAAAAGTCTAAAAAAAGTAAACAAAATATATAAAAAAAAAAGTCAAAAAAATTTAAACCAACCCCGCCATCTGCATGCGCATAAACACACAGCTAGGGCATTGTGTGTATGTGTGCCGAGTGCTGGCCTCATTCCACTGAGTGCCATATTGTGGTAGCCGGGCAGCCGCTTTCTCTAAGGCCTGGTTCACACCTGAACGTTTTGTAGCGCGTTCAACGCTCGACGAACGCTCTACAAAACGCTCAAACATCTAAATCCCATTGCATTCAATGGCTCTGGTTCACACCTTGCCGTATTTCCGCCCGTCCGAACGCGATACAAAACGGCCTACGCCCAAAGAAGAACATGTACTTCTTTGGGGGGTTTTGGTCTCGCGTTTCCATTGGGATACAGCCAAGTAGCCCTCAGAAACGGGCGTTCGTTGCGCGTTTTTTTTTTACCGCGAATCGCGGTAAAAACGCGCATATTCAATACGCCTAGGTGTGAACCCAGCCTAACATGCACAAATGTGCATTAAAAGTGTATGTTCACTTTCCCATATAACCTGGGAAAATGGAATTAGCCGCTCATATCTGCCCCCCTCGCCACCACCTGCTATACTTACCTTTCGGCGAACATTCCTTCCCCTCCGCCAGTATGGGTGTACTATGGATTTTGAATTTTGCTAAAAAATTGTGAGCATTCGTTGATCAGCACAGTCACCTGACAACGCTGACCAATGAGAAGTGCTTCTTAGCATGGTTAAACACATTTTTGGTTAAAATTATTTTTTGTATCACGACAAGTAGATTGTCATGAGGGACAAGTAGATTAGGCTCCTGTTTTAGTCCTTGGATAAGTAGTTTGTTTTAGAAATTTCCACACCCGTTATTATATCTGTCCTTTTGTTAACTACTTTAGTACTGACATACATATATAAACGTTTGGTACTTTAGTGGCTAAAACCAAGATCACAGCTGCTGCACCATTGGTACTGTTTTTGGTTCCAAAAAATCAAGTGACATACAAAAAAAAATGAAATAAAAAAAAACCCACAGTGTTAAAGTCCTCCACCCCCACATGCAAATGCAAACACGTATCGGGTGCATCTACATACGAAAACATCAATTGGGTCATGTTACATATTGCAGCAAACTTTGCAGTGAGAGCAATAACTGAAAGGCCATCACTCACTGTTAAAGTAGTATTACGCTCTCAAACCTTTTTTCAATAAGGAATCCAGATCAAACAAATATACATTGCCCAGCAAAGTATTTATATTTGCGCCAAAGCAATTCACTTCCCTGAACTTTCGGTCTAGTACAAGATCAGATTGCAGCAGCTGTCCATCTACTCTGGACAGGGAAGGAGGAGAGGGGAGCTGGCGGGAGGTAAGGTGTTGCCTTGCTGTATCTGTGGACACAGCTTACTAACCCACACAAGGGCAGCACAATGGGACCCTGCAAGGGAAAGGACCCATTCTACAACAGGATATCAGAGGCTGTGCTCAGGGAACAGCTGATTCTGCAGGAAATTGTAAGTGACTTAAATCAGCATTTGAAGTAGCTTAAAAACCTTTTGACTTTAACATCACTTTAAAAGCCTTTACTACTCATCATTTTAGAGTTAAAGCGTCACCTATGGACAATTATGGGTACAATAGTGCA
Source organism: Nanorana parkeri (assembly GCF_000935625.1). Taxonomy (NCBI): domain Eukaryota; kingdom Metazoa; phylum Chordata; class Amphibia; order Anura; family Dicroglossidae; genus Nanorana; species Nanorana parkeri. Next base: position 2,825,435 of record NW_017306317.1, read on the forward strand.
TATTTTTTAATGAAATCAGCCGACTCAAAGACTTGCATTGTGAGATGGAGTGGTAAAACACACTAGCACTGCCAAGCAGGAAGCACAGCCTGATAATGTAATGTATAATAAGCACAAATTGTCCCGCACATTAACAACTTAATCTAAAATATATCCACAATCTAAAATATTTCACAATGGAACTCATAGTGGGTTATTCACTATTAAGCCGAAGCATCGGCTAATTGTTCGGCTCAATTCGGCCGCCAAAGCCTTTCCCGTTCAGCCGAACCAAAGGGCTGCTGTACAGGCTATTCACAATAGCCCGTACAGCAGGCGAATGGTTCAGCCGAGCTGAACGCATATGCTTCGGCTCAACCGTGTCGAAGCGGTGAGAACGGTCTGCTGAAGCAGACTGTTCTCCCTGCAAAAAGTAAACTGGGCGGAGCCGGCCTGATGTCACGGCTGGCTCATCCCAGTTGTCACAGTGACAGCCAAGTGTCCTCAAATGACCTAAGGCTGGGCTGTAGCCAGCAGGAACATCATGGCTGGCCCCGCTCAGTTTTCATTTAGCCGACCCATATGACAGGTGCCGGCCAAATCATACAGGCGGAGCCAGCAGTGATGTCCCTGCTAGCTCCGCCCATTTGTTTACTTTTTGCAGCACCTGTCATACAGGTAATTTTGGGGCGTGTGTTCGGTGCGTGCAGAAGGGTCAGTAGGCTTTTTTTTTTAATGTAATGTATTTCTGTGAGTCGGCGTTGACAACACTGGACGCCGCGATTGACATGGATTACTTTGTTGGATCAAATATTTTTACATTTTTTGGGGGGTTGTTTTTTTTTTTTCTTTCATTAAAGGAATTGTCAAAAACCTTTTATTTTTTTATTTTTATTAAAGACTTTCAAAAGCGTGGTGCATTTTTATTTATCCCTTTAGTGAATGAGTAGGAGTACAGGTACCACTTACTCATTCATAAGGGGGGGGGCAGCATCTGATTAAAGGGGGTACCTCAATGCAAATAAGACCCCACAACCAACCCCAAGGGCTTTTGGGGAAGAGGCCCTTGTCCCCGTGCCAGGTTCTCTTCCAGGAGGAAACCTGGAAAAAGGTCCGTCCCAGTTCAGAGGGGAGCCGAGTAAATAACCCCAGAGCGTAAAATCATTTAATGTTTTATTAAAAACTACTCGCATGTTGACAAACATCTACACTTATCATCATCAGTAACAATCGGTCTCCGATAAGCCGTTTGGCTGCCTAATGTAGTTGCCTGGCTGAATAGGGATTCAGACCGTACCACTATATCCTTTGCTCCACTCTGCGCCCAATAGCTGCACCCTACATTTTACGTCACTTCACGACTTAGTCTAGAGCCCCATGTATTGCTATGATATTTCTGGGTTCCTTTCACACCAATGTGGTTCCAGTGCGGGGGAAAAAATTACTGCATGCACCATTTTTTCTGGTCTGGAACACACCCAAATGCATGTAAACGCATCATAAATTGCATGCAATGCAGTGGAACACACCTGACAGTCCATTCAGGCTTAAAAAACGCACTGGAACAAGTCACAAACGCATCAAAAATGCAACGTACCACATCTGCAGAAACGCATCCAGATCTGGTGTGGACATGCGGGCCCTGAAAACTAAAAAAAGTTTTGGTTTTACACTTCAAAGGGTAACTCCACTTTAAAAAAAAAATGTTTTAATTAATATAGCACATATAAAATGTTGCACACGCCATTTTGTAATTTAATGTTATTAAAAATTAAAAACCTTTCCATTTAAAACTGTAGCCACTGTAATGTTCTACACTTGGCGGAAAAAAAATCAGTATGGCAACCTGGAGGCATTCTGTACAGAGTTGGTGTACAGAACTCCCCCAGAAAGGCCACTTCAGCTAGAAAATCAGTCAGCCAATCTCTGCAAATGGCTGATTGACATTCCCAGAAGTCTGCACTAAGATACAAGTATACTTTTTGGAATCCCTAACAATAGGAATTTAATTTTTGGCGAGATACTCCTTAAGGTTGACTACTACTAAAGGGATGTCGACACTGCACCTTTCCCTATTACAACACCGGAAACCCACCAGCTAGGTATAATAAACCCAGACACTCCAATTCAAGAATCAGTTTGGAAAGGACATGCTACAACAAACATTTGGAGAGGGTATACACACTTGTATATTCTTCGTTGAGCCTGCAGGTTGAACAAAGAAAATAAAATATAAAAGATTCCTCCATCAACGATAACGAGCATTGATGAATTAATGCGTCACTGTTTGTATTGTAGTTGACCAGCCGCTATCAGAATACCCAAAACAGAGCTGGCAGCTGATCAGCTCAAGCTCCATTCGACCGAGAATTTTCCAATTGATCAAGAGATGCCCGGCAGAAGAGCGTCGACAGCGGCACCCACTGTGTGAAATTTGGCTTGCTCATTAGGAAACAGCCGAAATTCATACCCTGTGTACCTGGCTTTACTTCTTCAAAACCCTGAAGACATTGTATGTTAATGAGGAGACACTCAGTGTTGGAAGCTAAAATAATTGACATCTATGATACATCTTTGATGTAAAGGTTCCTTAATATCGTGAGCTGCCCGTGCTGTTTGATATGCGAATGAAGACCATCAAAGGGTTCTTGGGGCTGGACACTGATCAAAGGAGATCTGCTGGACTGTCATGTCCTTGGGCAAGCCCAACCCCCTGCTGGTATTTACTGCCCACACCAGTGTCAGCAAGGCATATATGCTGGGATGGGGGCAGGGGCATCTGATGGAACCTTCTTCCTGTGTGACACTAACCTAGCTGAACAGCAAGACCTTTGGACAAGACAAGTCTTTCTGAACTCTGCAATCAAGAATGTGATTCACTGAGACCTGCTGGAGAGGCGTGTTCTGAGAACAGGAGAAAAACCCCATGGCATGTGTGAAAGAGAGAGAGAGAATGGTGTAGCTAGCGGTAGGATCCTTACCCTCAATTCCTATCCCCAATTCCCCTTTCAAATTCCCTTAATTGTAATATGTATGTATATCCCTATTTGTAAATAAACCCAACACTTATTTAAGACTCAGTTGTTCATCAGTAATTTAAGGCACCCCCAAATGAGAGCACATTCTACACTCAGGGTGCCCCAAGTCCTTCTATTAGGACAGTGAGAGACTGGTGTTACTGAAATGGAGAGAAGCATACAAAAGGCCTGTTTAAATAGAGAGATCTAAAAAGGTAAGAAATATTTGTGGTCAATTGTCTTGGAGGTAAATAGGAACACAAACATAATAGGGGTTTTCTCAATTTTGCCTCCAAAAGTGGAAATACACTTTAACCCTTTGTTATGACAGACCGCACTACTCATCTAGTTTATAAAGAAATATGCCAGCACAGTACAGGCAGAGAATTTATTTGAAAAAATTCCCCAGACGGAGAACTAAGCAGGATATTTCAGGTCTAGGATTTGGCAGAAAGAACATGTAAAAGAAGGTAAGCTGCAACTTTAATTTTGTTTTTTCCAAGTTATGTTATGGGATTGGGACATGAAACAAATATAAAATAGGTTATCCCAATTTGGATGTAAAAGTGGAAATATACTTTAATCTATACTTTTATCTTTGGTCCACGTGATTGGCCTTTTACAGATTGGTCCATAACAAGCTGCAGGTGCATCTCATTATAACTTACGTATTTCAAAAACTTTGACCTATTTTATTACTATTTTTTCAACTGTTGATATTAATTCATATGTTTTTTGCAATGTGTCATACATGGGCATTTCCTTCTCTTCGTGGTATGTCTTTCATGTGCTATTTATATTTACAACCATCATGTGATATATATTGATGTAATTACTGACTCGCCATATATCGATCAACTCTTTTTAGGCTTAATATCCTCCTGAGGAAGCCTTTCTCAAGGCGAAGCATGTTGGGGTACTGTTGGGTTAATGTACTGTGCTACTATTACATCATGGTTATTTATTGACTAGTTTCTCAATCATGACAATGCAATTTGTGCTTTTTAAATTACTTTTGTGAATAATACAATATTATATATAAAAAAACAACATGTGAGAGCATAAGAGTTTATTTAAAGCCCCCCCCCCTTCCGGGCCCCTGCATACCTGAAAGTGGTATGCAGTCACATAAGGTTATACATATTTACATTGGGGTGTGAAACCTTTGCTCTCTTCCTTTGTGTTGTCCAGCACACGCCCACTAATGTTATTGCTGAAATATACTTTAAGTATTTCTCACTTTTAAACCATTTAATTTTACTGCTGCGTATGTCTTTTGCAATATGTTTTCTGTAAATATTTGATGCACAATTTTTCTTTTTCATTGAAAAAAAACCAAACTTTAAAAATCATTAAGCTGAATCTCTGAATGCTTCTCCTAGAAACTAAGAATTTTGCCTCTATCAAGAAGCTACCGCAATGTAAATTCTGTCATAGGGCGTCCTGGGCATAGCAGTCGACAACACAGACATTTTTAAAGGTCAAAAATACAACAGAGCGATTGTCTCCAGTTATTGTTATCATTCCTGTATCTATGATTCCATTTTTCTTACTGTTTGTTTAACGCAAAAAAACAGAAATCTTAATAAAGATCACATGCTGAAAGAAAAAAAAAAGAAATACAACAGATGCTGTGAACAGCGCGTGTTTCTGTTAACCAAAGTAGCTGCCACTATGTTTTAACTGCTCAGTAATGGTCACTCAGTCTGCTGGTGCTTAGATTGTTTTTCCAAGTGCTGGAAAATCTCTAAGCAGGGTGGGGCCAAGAGTGTGCATCCTGCACAGTACTAATCTTACACTTACAACCTTCATGAGGTCTAATGTTCTGCTGTCATTACAATGTCTAAAGCAGAAATTCTAAACACTCACTTTCCTTGTCAGCAGTTTTGCATATTATATTTATTGGCAGGTTCAGCTCACATATCTCTTAGCCAGGTGTGCAACACTGCTTTGTGTATTAATATCCTACTAGGCAAAAAAAGGAGGCTGTTAAACAGCGTCGCCTGTATACTCTCACAAGTTCAAGGGGTTATATCCGTTCATGTAGCTCAATGGTTCCCTACATGAGCTACATGTAACCCCAAGTGTACATATCATAAGTTCATGGGGTACAATTGCCCTTCATATAACTTTACTAGCTTGTAATTTGGAGGCAATGTATTGATATACACAGCAAACTAAACTCCTTTAACCGGAACGGACATAAATTTAGGGGTATTGGCAATATATGTATAAATTGTAGTGGTTTCTTGAGATGAAAACACACACACACACCATGTGTTGGTTGTAATATAAGAGTACATAATGTAATAGAGCTGAGAAACAAAGCTGTGTAACGAATTGCGGTTCTACCAATTTTACAGCAGAATTCACAAAATGAACTAATTCTGGAGTGGACTGTAATGTGCATTTATGAACGATTTTATGTTTCCAGGATACTCTAAACCCTTGATTCTCAACTGGTGGGTCGTGACCCCGTGTTCAGTGGGTCACCGCATATGCCTTCCACTTTTCTAGGTGAGATGCTCCTCAGCCCTAGCGCCGCACTGTCAGTTCTCACGCCCAGCAGCCATTCAAAATATGCTGCCCGGTGCCAAGTGTCAGATTGAGGGGGGGTGGATTGGGTCTATGGCTGCGAGGGAGCTCTATGCATACGTCCATTGCTTACTGCTCCCTCACAAATCCTATAGATGTGCCTGGACTGGAGTGACGGCACATTCTGGCTCCTGGCACCTCTACAGGGCGTGTAAGGGATCTGTGCGCAATGCACATATGGATGGAGCTTCATCACATCACAGCAGCCCACATTGGACCCAAGGCTGAGTATCCACTCTAGATCTCGTAAGGTAAGGAGACTGGGTGGATCTAAGAAACAAAAAAATTTTTGGAGTGTGGATGTGCGAGATTGTGTCTGTGGTTGTGTGTCTCGGTCAATGTTTTTGAGGGCCCGTTCACACTAGTACAGTGCGTTAAATCGCACAGTCCCGTGTGATTAACGCACTGTACCACACAATCACACCTGCAGTGCATTCTGGTGTGGGAGGTGTGTTGCATTGCCATTCATTTGAATGGTACCCCAAACGCACCTCCCACCCAAAGTTCAATCGCCTGCACTGGAACGCGCAGTACCGCAATGCCGTGTGACTTGGGTCATGACTTGATGACCAAGGACAAATGTGGGTCCTGAGGTTCTACAGGTTGAGAACGACTGTTCTAAACTATCATGAGTTACTAAAATTATCCTATTTAATATACTGTAGTGCAAAATCAGCACAAATAGTCCCTGATAGCTGGGTTCTGGATGCGGATATGCATACCAAGGGCTTGACAAATTTGCTTTGAATCTAGGAGCCAGCTAAAAAAAAAAAAAGTTAGGAGCCAGTTTTTTTTTTTTAAATTAACCACTTCAAGACCATGTGTTTAGACCCCCTTGCTGGCCAGGCCATTTTTCAGTGTTCAGCGCTGCAGTACTTTGACTGACGTTTATTCCGTCATGCAACGCTGTACTGAAATTAATTTTATACCATTTTTTAGGGACAGATAGAGCTTTATTTTGGTGGTATTTAATCACCACTGGGGTTTTTATTTTTTATTATAATTAGCAAAAATTACTGAAATTTTTTTTTTACATTATGTTAGGAAACATTATTACCCAGTTTTTTGGTAAAATATAAAAGTCGGGGTCATTAAAAAACGTCAATTTCCAGCTCGCGCGCGAGGGGGCGTGTCTGAGTGGACGTCTAAAGACGGCCGCTCAGATCTAGAGAGCTCCGGGCCGGCCGTTTTTCTACTACGGCCAGCCCGGAGGCAGTTAAACTAACAAAGCTTTATTTTCAACGACAGTTGTAATGTTCAATCACAGTTTTCAGTTTTAATTGGTGCACGTGGCATTACCTGACATGTGTACCGCAATCGCCGTTTTCGTATGTAGGTGCCCCCAACTTGTGTTTCCGTTAGTATGTGCACGTTCGAAGGGGCAGGTGCAATAGCCAGCCTACTACTGGCCATTTCAAGTCACAGCGGCTGACAGCCGGTCTCTCCTCCCCACTGAGCACTTGCTGCAGCACTTTGTGTCCCCTAGGATCCCCGCTGCCTCTGCTGATACAGGCAGGGAGAGTAGCGGGGATCGAAGAGGACACAGGATGCAGTTATTTTTTACTTTATCACTTTTGTTTAATCTTTTGATTTTATACTTTTTTACTTCATCGCTTTTTATTTTTTTTAAACTTACTTTATGTTATCACTTATTTTTCATTTCATTATTTTTGACTTTTCTTTCTACTTATTACTAACAAGCCCCTGTGTGATAGCATTTGGAGGTGACAAATTCTCTTTATGGAGCCTGCCTCCAGTACAGATCGAGCACAGCATTGTGCAGTACAGGAGATCAAGCACAGCATTGTGCTCGATCTCCTGTGCAGCTGAGACAAAGCGCTGTGAGTACAGCGTTCCTGTCTCACTGATCACACAGAGCAGAACGGAAAACGGATGGCCGTTCTCCAGTCTGCTCTCTACTTTCTAACTTGAAATCATTGCCGTGGTCTCAGGTCCCCCAGCAGAAGACACCAAAAAAGCTACAGTGGGAAGTGGGGGGGGGACAGTGAACAACTGCTACAAGTGATCTGGGAGGCAGTACAGCCACCAAGACCACTTGTACAAAACGAGCATCGGCTTCCGCCACTCTACATTTAGCCTTGCTTGCCTGCAGCAGGGCTAAAATTTAGAAAATAAAAAAGCCACACACAACATCTGCCCAGCACCCGGAACTGCATATCCCAGACGTCAGGCGATAGGAACCTGCACCCCCTGGGGCTGACAAAAGCCTAAGCGGTAGGACATAGTTACACAGTTAGGTTGAAAAAAGAAACATGTCCATCGAGTTCAACCTATAAGACACATTTTCTAGTGGCCATGGCAACCTGGCATTTGTCAAGTCCTGGAGTAACCAAGGGGCTAAAAAGTTTATCTTCTTGTCCTACAGCTCTGAGTTCCAGGTTTGAGTTCTATATAATGGTCCAGATAGGTGTGTGTTTCAAGTTCTGCATAATATGTTATTGCTATGTAAATAATGTAAATGTAATTTTTACCTCAACACCAAACACTTACATTATATCGGTTAACTCGATAGACACAAAATAGTGACAAAGAAAAATACACAATACAAATAGAAACATTCAACAAGACTATTTCGCAGATAAGAGCAAATGAAAATAAATGTAATAAAGAGAAACAAGAATCACTTAGTGCTTCAACCCTAGAGGGACTGCTCATTTTAAAACAGTGATCATCTTTAGGGAGATGCATATTTTCCTTTAAAGGTCTACAGAGAATCAATTAAACAGTCTCACTCCTCATTAGTTGTAAACAATGCATATAAATGGTACACCTACAGATACCACTATACACAGGGGTTATTTGATTCTACAGGCCTTCTTTATCCAAGGGGCTTCAAATTGGAACTGTCATCCTAACCTCAACACAACTAGATTAAATTTGCATAGCTTCCCAAGAATCCATCAGGGATTCCACCATAGTCTGGATCCATAGAGCACCATCGGAGATCACCCATAAAAATAATGGCACATATTTGCCTAGATTCCAGTAAGACCCTGAAGCATGAGCACCGCATACCAGGAGGGAAATGTGGATTGCTAAGAACAGTCATCAAGGGCGAGATGTACAGGGAAAGATCTGAAGATGAAAAGGGCTTCTTCTATTACTCTCATTGTCGCCTGAATATGTGGATTGAGCCAGGACCGTAGGGGAAATGTAGGCATTATCGAAGGAACGCCACTGATAGGGTGGTCACATGTATCCTGTTCTAAGCCCACCCATAGTTTGCTGTCAGCACTGCAACACCAAGGAACCAGCTGTTCAAAAACATTATGACATATTTGCTTGGACAACATTTTCAAGAAATACTTTGCTGGGCAATGTATATTTGTTTGACCTGGATTCATTATTGAAAAAAGTTTAAGATTTTAATACATTTAGACATAACTGCCCATCAATGGCTGTAATCTCCCAATAATCCCCCTTGACTGGATATCTGCATATCTATCAAACCTGGCAGGGTACATCATCCAGACACACAACAGTTGCAGAAGTTAATGCATGCAGTCACTGTGTCACCATTTTATTGTGCCTAGTGTGGTGTGCAAGCCCGACTCTTAAACATGAGATGACCAAAAGGTTTAGGCCTGGTTCACACCTGGACGTTTTACAGCGCGTTCCTACGCTCTGTAAAACGCTCAACACCAATGATTGCCTATGGGCATGGTTCCCACCTGGGCGTTTTACAGCGCATAGGAACACGCTGCAAAACGCCCTACGCCTAAAGAAGTACAGGAGCTTCTTTGGGGCGTATTTGCCGCGCGAATCCATTGGGATACAGCCAGGTAGCCCTCGGAAACGTGCGTTTACCACGAAATCGCGGTAAAAACGCGCGCCACAAAACGCGCGACAAATCAGTCACCTATGCACATGCCAAGTGCAAGTGACAGCAAATAAATCTGAACTGAGCACAGTTTCAATTATGAGACTTTGAGTCTATGAAGCATCTAAAAATAAGCAAACTCATTTTACAAAATAAAAGTATCTACTTACCAATATAAGCCCTGAGATGAGGGAGGATGTACCAGTCAGAGCAACATAAAATTTAGGGGTTAATGTATTCAAAAACATGCTCACTGAAAGAGAGAAAAGACAGACGGGTATAAATGCTAGCTGAAATAAAGGTTTTTCACAACAATGTAATCATCCTTCAACAAACACATTGTCTACTATAGTGGCATTGTTTTTTTTCTTCTGAAAATAAACTCTTGAAAAGAAATGAGGTGTTCGTAAGCCAGAATAGGAAATTGTATAATAAAAAGACAACACTAGTAAAATCTACTTCTTCATTCTGGGATCAATCCTGCTTTTTGGTTCACCGTGCTTCACAAGGGTTCACAAGGGTAAGGGCACAGAGTAGCCCCTCTTTTACCATCAAGCTTTATGGAGACACCGGAGAAAGATGCATGCAAGTCATAGTTTGGAACAGTTTCACACTGAGAAGTGTGTTCTACACAGAGATGGATACCCCAGGCTTATGAATTTAGGGTTCAGTACAGGGCAGATGACGGTCACTGGATAAGCAGTCACACAGTCATTTACAGAAACTATACAAATACATAGAAAACAATGTATGAAGCCTAAAATGAATATCTAAATATTGCATTAATAATATTTTAGGAAATATTATGACTTCATTGCATACAAGCCATAGGTATTGAAATTGGTTGCTGTGTACTCATGTGATCTTGCAATTGTATATGAAGTAATCAATACATTCCCTGATAAAGCTGAACTTGGTGAAGCTTGAATCTATGGGCAATGTCTGGTTTGTCGTCCTGTTTTAGTCTAACCACTGAAAGGCATACTGGAGATGGAGACCTTATCTGAGCAACACTACTGTTTTTTTTAATGTATTTATCAAGTGGAAAATGTTGCCTTGAGCATTTCAACATCCTGGGTAGCTTTGCATAATGACTGACAATGTGTTAAGTATTGTTTATATGTGTGGGAAAACCTTATTGTAATGTTTGGTGCTCCTAGGATCAAACCTAAAAGCATATTTCCACTTTCACAGGCAAATTGGGATAGCTCCTATTCAGATAGCATAAGCTAAAAAAGACAAAACAAAAACAACAAAACCCCCACACACATGCTTATTGTTTAAATTGCCTTTACTTGGGTAAGGGTTTCTTGGCTTCTTAAGGGTTGACATTTCTACTTGCTTCTCCTTCTTTGTGATGTTAGGAGGGGCTGTAAGGTGTTTGTTTATCATTTGTAAGGTAGATTTGAACACTGCCTATCCTAACGAAGGGTTAAAGGATACAACCCTGGCTTCTGCGTTGTATCTCAATAAAGTTCACTTTTATCCCAGGTCTTTCCATAAAGACAGTTGACTGTGAAGGTGCTGTACAAAAATTTTGTCCGAACATAAGATAATACAATCAGAGACTTGACGAATGTCGTATGAAACATAGTTTGATTTTAACATTTGATTTTGGAATGAATGGAGTATACTGAATGAAAACCACATTCACGGTCAAAATTTTATTCAAGAACATTTTTCCATCGTGCTGCTTTGATATCTTTCCATCACAATGGTTAAAAATTGTCTATTTGACCCAATTAACTATAAAAAAAGGAAAAATCAACCAAACGTTCCGAAAACAGTCGAACAAACCTCTATTATTGTATGGCCAAGTCTACATTGCTTTCTCATTGTCACAGGTCGGCTAGAACTATGAGGTGAGTGGAAAGCACTCACCTCATAGTACTCCTTTAAACACTAGTATTGCCAGTATCGGCAAATATTGCTCAGGAATGAAGTGGATGTCACCATGTACAGAAATGGGCTCCGAAAGCTACTGCACACCCAACATAAGGTGTTCGGCAAGGCTGTGTATTACTTCATAGAAACACTCAAGGCTTTAACTTTAATCTAGTTAAAGCTGTATTAAAATGTAAGCCAATTACTAAACAACATTATCTAGGGTTTATTTAAAAAGTATTTAGCAGCTTTTTGTTTCTAATAGCACTGTATCTTTTTGGCTTCAAGATTGTCTTTCAATGATCACAAAATGTTTTTCCATGAAATAAAAAATAAGCAAACTGTATGGAAATGTATTCAAATGTAAAAGCTGAACTCCAGGCAAACAGCTAAATACATAGGACATATAAGGTAACTATTTTACCTGCCAAAGGGTTTGTATTTCTGTCCTTCCAGTCCTGAAGGCTAGATTCACAGCTAGGGGATTAGTCGCGTGATATTGTCGGGATCCGTCCCAGCTGCAGCGCGACTCTGCGCAGTCAATACCACGCTATATGCAGAGTTTTGGGTCACAGGAGGACATTAGAGGTCTATATGTAATTAGTATATGCCTTTTTTTGGCCATAGTTCTCTTTAGGGTCACAGGAAGATATAGATATAGATATATATATAGGCTCCAGAACATTGTAGTGTCCGTCTCTTTGTCTTCTGACAATTAGGACAGATTCGTATGACAAATCAGTGACCGTCTGCTGGGACGTTATGTTTGACCTTCAGTCTCTTCATGGTGACTATGGTTGTTAAATTGTTCATTTGATCCTCAAGAACACAAGGCATAATAATAATAATGTAATAATATCATGTTTGACTGTGCATCACTGAAGGCACTGATGCAGATTCTGAAAGGTTCTTTGCCAATTTTGCTGTTAATGTTATTTTCTACAGTTTTACCGTTTTATGAACAAACTAACGGAAAAAAAACAAGCATACGTCTTTTCTTTGGCATATTACACCCGGTATAAGATTCCTGTAACGTTTAGCTGAATAAAATGTATACATCTTAACACTTGGCCTCATGGAGTAAATCAAAGGGAACTCATAAACTTTTGCTAAATGACGAGTAATCTTACAATAGACAAACCAGTAGTAGAATATCTGAGATTAAGCAAAAATCACAAGAAGAACTTCTCAGTCCTCATGGTCAGCTCTCCAGTCTACTACAGATAGGCACATATAAATATAAAACCTTACATTCTGAGCAGTTCTGTGTCCACATCTTGCACACTGTACTGCATTAATAAAAACTGACATTTCCTCTGTTCACAGACTGGAGGAGGTGTGAGTGTGTGTATTTCTGTATAAATGTGTGACTATTGTCCAATATTAAAAAAACCACACATATACTGACATGACACACACAGAGACATTAACACGCATACTGATCATTCACAGGAATCCTGACAAAACACACACACAAGCCATCACAACCACACATAATGACATTATAAAGCCCCCGAGTGGATTTAAGACCTCCGATCTAGAGAGATCAGTTTGATTAGAATATATGCAAGTCTTACAAAAAGTAAACATCTATACCTATCAGAAGTGACATCTGGGGATTATCCATAACATTTATCTTTAAAGCACTGAAAGCTGGATACAGTAAGGGAGGGTCATAACCCATGTCAGCATCTTTTGCCAACTGTGTTCCATTGGGGAGATTTCACTACATCTACCATGGTCATAACAGGAAGAGGAAATCCCTCCAAAGTTAGGGAAATCCCTGGTGGTTAGCAAGGTCACCAGAACTCGTGTCCCAATTGGAAGATTCCCCCTCTATTCCTGTTCGGACGACAACCAAAATTTGTTTTTTTTCCCCCACTTTCAGTGATAACGGTCACCAGGGCAAATCGAGGGGTTGGGGACACAGGCAGCAATAAAAAATCCCTCTCCATTCTAAAAAAAAATGTTGCATACAAGGAAAGTTTAAGTGTAAGGAGATACATTTTTGTATTATGTCTTTGAACTGGTGTCTGGTAATCCCTGAACATCAACATTCAGACCAGGGGGGAAATGGAACAGCAGCATATACAGGTGAAACTCGAATAATTAGAATATCATGCAAAAGTTCATTTATTTCACTAATGCAACTTAAAAGGTGAAATATAGGAGATAGATTCATTACATGCAAAGCAAGATAGTTCAAGCCGTGATTTGTCATAACTGTGATGATTATGGCTTACAGCTCATGAAAACCCCAAATCCACAATCTCAGAAAATTTTAATATTGTGAAAAGGTGCAATATTCTAGGGGCAAAGTGTCCCACTCTAATCAGCTCATTAAGCCATAACACCTGCAAAGGGTTCCTGAGCCTTTGAGGTCTCGTTCACACCTAGGCGTATTGCATATGCGCGTCTGTCGCGCGTTTTTTTACCGCGATTCGCGGTAAAAAAAAGTTGCGCGACAAACGCGCATTTCCCAAGACTACTTGGCTGTATCCCAATGGAAACGGGCCAAAGTAGTACATGTACCTTTTCAGGCGTGGGCCGTTTTGTAGCGTGTTAGGGACGGGCGGAAATACGCCAAGGTGGGAACGAGACCATTGAATACAATGGGATTTATATTTTTGAGCCTTTTGTAGAGCGTTCGTCGAGCGTAGAACGTGCTACAAAACGTTCAGGTGTGAATAAGGGCTAAATGGTCTCTCAGTCTGGTTCAGTAGGAATCACAATCATGGGAAAGACTGCTGACCTGACAGCTGTGCAGAAAACCATCATTAACACTATCCTTAAGGAGGGAAAGCCTCAAAAGGTAATTGCAAAAGAAGTTGGATGTTCCTAAAGTGCTGTATCAAAGCACATTAATAGAAAGTTATGTGGAAGGGAAAAGTGTGGAAGAAAAAGGTGCACAAGCAGCAGGGATGACCGCAGCCTGGGGAGGATTGTCAGGAAAAGGCCATTCAAAAGTGGTGGGGACTTTCACAAGGAGTGGACTGAGGCTGGAGTCAGTGCATCAAGAGCCACCACACACAGACGGATCCTGGACATGGGCTTCAAATGTCGTATTCCTCTTGTCAAGCCACTCCTGAACAACAAACAACGTCAGAAGCGTCTTACCTGGGCTAAAGAAAAACAGACCTGGTCTGTTGCTCAGTGGTCCAAAGTCCTCTTTTCTGATGAGAGCAAATTTTGCATCTCATTTGGAAACCAAGGACCCAGAGTATGGAGGAAGAATGGAGAGGCACACACTGCAAGATGCTTGAAGTCCAGTGTGAAGTTTCCACAGTCTGTGTTGATTTGGGGAGCCATGTCATCTGCTGGTGTTGGTCCACTGTGCTTCATTAAGTCCAGGGTCAACGCAGCCGTCTACCAGGAGATTTTGGAGCACTTCATGCTTCCTTCCGCAGACGAGCTCTATGGGGATGCTGACTTCATTTTCCAGCAGGACTTGGCACCTGCCCACACTGCCAAAAGCACCAAAACCTGGTTCAATGACCGTGGGATTACTGTGCTTGATTGGCCAGCAAACGCGTCTGACCTGAACCCCATAGAGAATCTATGGGGCATTGCCAAGAGAAAGATGAGAGACATGAGACCGAACAATGCAGAAGAGCTGAAGGCCGCTATTGAAGCATCCTGGTCTTCCATAACACCTCAGCAGTGCCACAGGCTGATAGCTTCCATGCCATGCCGCATTGAGGCAGTAATTGCTGCAAAAGGGGCCCAAACCAAGTACTGATTACATATGCATGCTTGTACTTTTCAGAGGTCCGATATTGTTCTATGTACAATCCTTGTTTTATTGATTGCATGCAATATTCTAATTCTCTGAGATTGTGGATTTGGGGTTTTCATGAGCTGTAAGCCATAATCATCACAATCATGACAAATCACGGCTTGAACTATCTTGCTTTGCATGTAATGACTCTATCTCATATATTAGTTTCACCTTTTAAGTTGCATTAGTGAAATAAATGAACTTTTGCACGATATTCTAATTATTCGAGTTTCACCTGTAGACCAGTCAGGCTTTACAGTATTGCACAGTCCTGTGATCCTACCAAAAAGACATTCCTGATATGAGACAAGAGCCATTGTTCCTTTGCTATCCAATCAGTGTTGACCAAGCTGTATTAAATGAAAGCGCATCTAAACCCAAAAAGTTTTATACAGTATATTGCAGTTTACCAGATCTTGGATGTGGTGGCTGTATTTGTTTTCATGCATATTAAATGTTATTTCTGGATATAGATATGCAGTCAGGAAAGGTCAGGGCTATGTATATTATCTGCAAAGGAATGTATGGATTAAAAAACTGACTGAACAAGATAGGAAAAAGAAAAAAAAAAAAAGAAATTCCAACTAAGGTAGAAATATGTAGTACAACCATGTACTTTATCTTTAAAAGAAAAACTGCAGGAAATTGTTTATTAACCCTTGCAGTGGTGCTACCCCTGCACTGCAAGGGTTAAGTGCTCGTTTGTGTCTAGGTGCTAAAATAACAAAGATATACTCACCGGAAGCTCCAAGCCGAGCCGGCCAGCTTTCACGATGCTCCCTCCTCTGGAAAACATTGTAATGTTCCTAAGCATGCTCACATCTATACACTATAGACATGATGATTTATTGGACCTTAAACCACTGCAGAGGAGGGAAGAGACATTCCAGGCACTGATCTAAGAAGAAGCCAGTTTGGAGCTTTGGGTGAGTAGATCTTTGTTTTTTTTTTAACCTAGACACAAACAAGCAGTTAACTCTTTCTGATTAAAAAATCCTGGAGTTCTGCTTAAACCTACTCTAACTACACTATTAGAAGCTCTCATAGTACTCGGTTACTTATAGAGGATTTACACTCATGTGTGCCAGGTAAGACATATGGTACTCCTATTCAGGTTGCATATTACAAATAGGCATGCCTTTCAAAGCTCAAATCATACTTCATGCAGAGACTGATTTAGTGCATGCATACACAGGTTTCTATATCTGGTATATACAAGTGTGCAGCAAAAACTAGAGCTGCAGCTAACGATTATTTTCAAAATCGATTAGTTAGCCGATTATTAAGTTCGATTAATCGGTTAATCGGATAAACAATAAAACATTTTTAAAAAATGGCTCCAGTGATGGACTACTAGTTTGTATTGAGATTGTAGTCCATCACAGGAGCAAGCTTGGAGCGGTGGAAAAAAATAGTGTGGTGTGCAATATAGTGAAAAGGAAAGTGTAAATTTATACAGCAATAGTACATTATAGCTGGCAGTATTCTGCATTGCGCTGTATAATGTATTATTGCTCGGATTTACAGTGCAGAATATCACCAGCTATAGGGGGATACAACAAATGCGGGGTGAAGAGCATGGATTATAATCGATTATGTCGATTAGTTGTTGCAGCCCTAGCAAAAACAGAGTGCCAATTTGTCTTGCTTTTATATAGCCAGTCTGGATTTGTATAGAGTGGTCAGATGGGATGGGGAAGGAAGGGAGGTAACTTGGATTCTTTGCATTGAGTTGGAGTTACCAGAAGCAATTTCCAAATAGGATTGTTGAGCTAGACATCTTTAATCAATGCAACTCTACACGCAAGGCACTGGAATACATTTTTATGGTAGCAATGCTGCAATTTGTGTAGAATACAGGATTTCCATTCTTGGTCGATGAACCAGGTGAAGGGGCCAGGTGAGCTAGCCCCCTCCAATAACTGTTGTCAGATGTTCAGAGAGGGCACAGGGAGCAGAAAGCGGTTCAATGCCAAGTGTGTACTATAACCCCCCACCCAATAAAATCCCAACTGCTGTGTGACTTTCTTGCAACTCATCGAGTGCTTCAGCAGTACAAGGGAGATTCTGTTGAGGTGTAGCCTAGTTTAACCCTACCCAAGGTCAGATTGAGGGATCTGTGTCCATTCCACATAGCCACCAATGAGTAACATGAATACACAGATTTGACATTACCCCAGACCTCCTACATGTAACATATTACAAACATTGCTACTTAGCAATAAGGGAGCAAAAGCACCAAATGCCAAGAAGAAATGGACACAAAGCAAAACCCGCTAAATGTCAGGGGGTATATGGAATACTAGCTACATGTTGTTAGGGAGAGCGGGAGGTTCTTCTGAAAGCAAATGCAGACAAAAAAACAGATAACACAAAAACTGTTTCAACATCTAGATCTGCAGGACAGAAAAAAAAAACCACCAAGACAACCTTCAACTACGGTAGTGACACCTAGAAACAGGAGAATTCTCTTAGATGCAGCCGAATGATCCGAGTACATTTCTTGATGTCATGTATTATTCAGTCTGTAGAACTTTATGCCGACAGTTATTACTATTTTAGCTGTGGGAGCTGAGTGGTTCCAATTATGAGCAAAGAGCCAAATACAATGGCTAATTAATATTAAACAGTGCAGATTTTTGCCACAGAAACACTGCACAACAGATTTGTACGTAGCTTTGCTTTGGTGGTATATTATACATGGTATACTAAATATTCTGGGCTTTACATGACAAGCATTTCTGGCTTCACTGTGTTAGTAGATTTGTCATGTTATGCAATAACTGCACACAGCCTTTATTTAAAAGGTATGCACCCCTGGCACTGCAAGAGTTAATTACTAATTTCTCTCTAGGGGGACAGAACAATGAAGATATACTCACCTGATCCTTGATTCTGCGGAGATGAGTGCTCACCTCTTTCCCGGCTGTGGTATGTCCCTCGCCGTCCCCACGTCTACTGCAAGTGAATGGACTGCATTAGATGCAATAACATCAGTGGGGCTTAGACCGCTGGAACCCAGGGGTGAAAAGGTTGCAGGGACTGGTCTAGCAGCCAGGCTTGAGGATCAAGCAAGTACTTTGCTTGTTTTTTTATTAGGGGCGCAAATAAAAAAAAGTTAACTCTCGCAGTGCGGGGGTAGCCCCACAGCATAGGTTAGTTTTGACATTCCTGGAGTTCATCTTTAAGGCAAAATATACATATTTTTTACCGATTGCTTCCTTGTGTGTACCCTACTCAAGGATGTAGTAGTTAGGAACTGTAGCGACATTTTCCTCCACAAGACATGCACAAAGGCTGCCACTGTGCCTCACCAGTCTTTGCATGGCACAGCACAACAGAGTGATAACATGCAACAGAGGTTGATGGGGTCAAGACCACCCATCATTTTGAATCAGGAAGCCTGGCGTTGAGTCATTACATGGCACCCAGCTTCCTGATTGACCAGAAAGCCAGCTCCATGCTTTCTTATCACCTAGTGACAAAAGCATGGGGACAGCTTCCCTGCTAATCGGTAAGCCTGGTGGTGAATCATTATACGCTGCCTGGCTTCCTTAATGGGACGCCCGGTATTGATATTGGCAAGTACAGAAAAAATATATATCTGTACTCGATACCAAAATACCGGTACATCCCTACTCTTCAACATCAACCAAAAACTGAAACTGTTTTGTGGACACAAGCCCTTAAAAATTTGAGCAAGGTTTTTATTTTTTCGCATCCTTATTTCAAGGTTCCAATTCCTTAATTATGGGCCGATATACATTACATAGATTCTGGGGCAATTAGATTAGGTCAGGGTCATGCCTGCATATACATTTATGTCATTCATGTTTCACTAAAATGTATCAGTTGGCAGTTCACTACACATACACACTTTTCACTGTATTTTGTTTTTATATTTCACATACACATTTAAACATTACAGCGACAGACAGACAGACAGACAAAAACAGAGGAATGTAAAAACATATACAGCTCACAAGCTACAACTGATGTGACATGAACATTCATTCGAAGAAAAGAAAATATTTACAACTGTCAAGAAAAATACACAACAGCTTAAATCCACAAACAAAACAAACAATAACCCTCAACCTGCTGTTTCTGTTCCATACAACAGAGGCTGCATAAAATATTTTAATGCATCAGTAACGCTACATTTATTCAGATGGGTGGGGTGACCCAGTCTGTATAAGTCACCTTAGGCAGTAGGACATATGCTCATTGCCTGACAGCTCCCTAGACTGTAAGTGCTTCCCAGGAATCACACACAGCAGATATGAAGGTTGACAGAAATACAGTGCCAATATAATTACTGCCACCAGAAATCTAGGGCCTCAGAAGACAGGATTGCAAATGTTTGCACACCAGCAATGCTACATATGATGACAGGCTGTTTGGTGTCCCATATACATCACTGCAGGGCACACTGAACATACAATAAAAGGGCAAGTTGGAGCTCTACTTGAGCAATTCTCCAGCATGGATATACTTCTGGGGAGAGATCCAGTACACTAGTACAGTCAGGAGAAAACCAATTTTCCCCAGCCTGCTTGGTCCAGTACACTGCAACACGACAGCACTTTGAACCTTGCTTCTTAAGTCATCTTCCAATTTTTTTTTTTTTTGAGGGAAGGGGGGGCATTCATACCCATCATCTAGCACTTACAGAATTCGGCTCACACCCATGCCTCCCTTTACACCACCACCCCATGGGCCTCTTAAAGCTACCTCTGGCTAATGCCTCCCTAGGTAAGCCTCTCCCACATGTCACATGACACACAGAACAGAAGGTGTTATGTTAATGCTCCAACGCCCCTCATACATGCATAGGCAGGTGAAACACTTGTTCCTATTCTGATCCAGCAACCGTTCCCCTAACATACAACAACCATGAAAAACACACACACACACAGAAGTAGCATGAACTATACGAATATGGTAAATGACCACAGGAGACATTTGCTCTGTGCGAGGCGAGCCAACTGCTACAATGCACTACTGAAAGAAGCATGCCGTCTGCTTTAGACCTCATTTTTACTTGTATAACAATGCACTGTGTTTATCTTATTTGTGTATCACTCAGCTGTATATCCTCAAATCATCTCTGAATTGGTGCTGACACTGTCCTTCCTTCTGGAGGGTGGCTACTTTTGTTCCCCATGGTCGTTGTGTGTATTGTAAAGTAGCCACAGCTCCAAACTCACTCCCGTGATGGACTACAATCTCATGTTTAGTTTACTAATTTGTATTGAGATTGTAGTCCATCACAGGAGTGAGCTTGGAACGGTGGCTACTTTACATCACACACAGGGAAAATGGGGAACAAAAGTAGCCACCCTCCAGAAGGAAGGACAGTGTCAACACCAGTTCAAAGATGATTTGAGGATCCACAGCCGATCTACATTTTTGTTAGTAGTTAGGGCACTTGAATGCATTTTTAAGTTTTACTTTAACCACAAATGTCTAGAACTGGACAGATGATTGAGACAAAATAAGGAATATGTTATGTATTATAATTGATTAGACTTGGTGTGTAACCTTTTTGCACTGCTGCTCTAGGCACCTGACAAGTGCCAGTATGGTAGAAACATCCTTGCTGCAAAAAGAATATAATGGCCTTACAATTGTAAAGGTTTAAACTTGTCTCATGGACGTTAGGGGATTTTTGACATTCCACTTATATCATTTAAAAAACAGTGTGCCTTCCATATGTGTCAGTTGGTGCTCTATGCTTGGCTTTAGCGTTTGCTTGTGCTTCGCCTGCTGTTGCTGGATTTGCAGTCAGAGACCATTTTAGAACTGCTGAAGGACTAGAAATGAATGAAAGCTGGATTAAATGATGCATGTCATACATTGCTCCTGATTACACCATGAACTTTCATCGCCTGTCCTCATTTGCGTGTAACAAGATCAAAAATGCAAATGAAATGAGAATATTTTCATTTTACATGAAGACATGAGTGAATTAGGGAGGAAAAAAGCAAAACAGAACAGATGGCAGTTTGGATTATTTATCCTTCTGATGCAATTTATTAGACCACTACACAAATCATAAACAGATTTACAGCCTCAAAGCTCTGCAAGATTCTCTGTTTTTTAGAGACTACACAGACTGGAGCAAAATGAAATATTTAGATTTCATATATAAAATGTTGACTATGAAGACCAAACATTTAGAGAAAAGAATTTTAGTCAATACATCCTATATTTATATATACTATGTTGTAAAAAATACCCCTGCATTATCAGAGCAAGTAAAGCAGAAACTATGAGGAGGAATGTTCAAATACAGTGCAAAGTGCAACATTATGGAGCAGTACAGTATATAACGAAACCGATCAACTATCCATTACACATAATCAAGACATTGTGATGAAAAACAAAAAGGGCAAAATCCTCACATATACAGCTTAAACAAAACAATAAAAAGGGTTAAAGCGCAACTCGACATAAATCACTAAATACACAGCAGAAATGACTGCTGTACCTGCCAAATGACTAGCAATTCTGTGATTTACATACCTATGCTACACTGCATAGTCATCAATCTAATATGTCCAGATGGACAGAGGTGACAATGCCAATTCAACATCCAATGAGCACGCTGAAAGCACCAAGGTGATGTCATGAAACGTTGTTGAAATCAGGAAGTGGTGCTTATAAAAGACATTTAAAATCATAATTGCAGTTTTGTACAATAAACTTAAAACATACATATATAGCCAACATCCTCGTGGGGGAGATTTCCATTCACTTCTTTGGATAGTGATTGGATGACACCTAGCACCTTGGCATAGGACAGTGGTGGCGAACCTTGGCACTCCAGCTGTGCCAAAACTACAATTCCCAAGATGCATCTGCCTCTGGGAGTTATGTCTGTGGCTGTCAGAGCCTTGCAATGCCTCATGGGACTTGTAGTTCCAAAACAGCTGGAGTGCCAAGGTTCGCCATCACTGGCATAGGAGGAGGGAGGAATAGTTGTGTCATCAATCTCAATGGAAAAGTTGGGGGGTAAGATCATGAACTCCGTATTTTTTGAAAGATTGAGTTTTAAGTGTTGTGACATCCAGACTGATATGTCAGTTGGTAGATTAATGACACGCAAGGACACTGAGGGGGCGAGTTGTGGAGTAGAAAGATAAATGTGAGTGTCATCGGCATAGAGATGGTATTGGAAGCCAAGTGAGGTTATCAAGCCGACCAAGAGAGGTGGTGTAGATAGAGAAGAGAAGAGATGGGGTCCAAAATACAGCCTAGAGGGACCCCTAAAGAAAGAGGAGAAGAGAGGAGTTAGATTTGTAGGCCACACTAAAAGGAGCGCTTAGATCGGTAGGAGGAGAGAGCAGAGTCTTGTAGGCCAAGCGAGTGGAGTTTTTTGAGGCGCCGCAGGTGGTCAACAGTGTCAAAAGCAGCAGAAAGGTCTAATAGCAAGAGTAAGGAGTAGTGCCCATTGTTTTAAGCAGTTAGTAAGTAATTAGTGAGTTTTAGGAGAGTGGTTTCAGTGGAGTGTTGGTGGCTCAGGGGGTTGTACATAAGGCGTTCTAAGAGTTTGGACTGAATGGTAGTAAGGAGATTGGTCTGAGATTGTTAAAGTTGGTGGAGTGCGGTGAGGGTTTTTTGGGTATTGGGGTGACCAATGCATGTTTTAGAGGGGGGGAAAAGATGCCAGTAGAGAGGGAAATATTGAAAATGTGAGTAAGATAGTGTAGGATAGAGCAAGAGGGTGAAGGGAGTAGTAGTGAGGGAAGAGGGTCCAGGGGGAAGTGGTGAGGCGGGTGTCAGAGAAAAGCTTTGCAACCTCCTCTGTGGTGACGGGGTCAAAAGAGGAAAGAAACAAGTGTGATGGTGGGTCTGGTACATTAATAGGGGTAGGTGACTGGACAATGGAGATCTCTAACCGAATTGAAATTATCTTGTTTTTGAAATGAATGGCAATGTCCTGGGCAGTGAATGGGTTAGTGGTTGAAGTTGGAGGTGGACATAGTGGAGCGTTAAAGTAGAAAAAAAAGGAGTTGAGGACTGGATGAGAGTGTGTTAATGAGAGTGACAAAATAAGTCTGTTTGGCAGCCCAGAGGAAGGAATTATATTTTAGGAGGGTAGCTTTTTACAGGGTGAAGTCCTGCAGAGACCTAGTTTTTCGCCACAGTCGCTCAAGGGTTTGGCTATGTCTTTTAAGATGTCTGGTTTCTTCTGTTTGCCACGGTTATAGTAGATGTGGGTTAAGTCTGTGTGTAGTGAGGTGAACCAGTGTGTCTGAGGATGAGAGCGAGGTGTTAAAAAGACAGAAATAGCCAGGTCAGGACAGGGGTAAGAAAGTTTATTAAGAGAAGACACAATTGTGAGAAGCAATAGTAGAGAACACATGTTAACCCCCTCCCGCCCGCCGAACGTTGAAAAACGGCCGGACGGGAGTCTTCTGGGTGTGGTCCAGCGTCTTTAAAGACGCCCGTTCGCTTGTATGCTGCATATCTACGTGCGCCCCCCCTTAAATCCCCTCGCCGCCCCCGCCGTCTTAGGAGACCCATGATGTCTCCATAGGGGACCTGTGTAATTTGATATCACATAGGGGAATTCTTATCCCCCTATGTGATAACAATAGAGTTAAGTGTAAAAAAAAATTGGTCACAAAATAAAATTTACAAAACACAAAAAAAAACTCAATTTTTTTTTAAAAGTCCCTCCCCCCACATAGATGCGCAAAAATGCATTAGTTGCGACTACATGCAGAAACGATTGCGGCAATTACGCAGCACTTGTTGTTACATATCACCGCAAACGTTGCAGTGAGAGCAATACTTCTAGGGCCATTAATCACTGGCAACACTAAACTGATGAGCGGTAAAATCTTTTAAAGAGTCGCCTATGGCCAATTTTGGGTATGGTAGTTTTTTTTTTATTTCGTGGGTGCACGCAATTTTAAGGCTTCACCTGTTTGTGTCTATGTACCCGACATGACCCCGTCTTATAATTGGGTAATAATAAATGTTTCCTAACATAATAAGGGGAAAATTGTTTTTTTCTTTTTTCTGTACTTTTTTCGTTATATAGCAAAAAAAAAAAAAAAAAAAAAAAAAAAAAACCCAGTGGTGATTAAATACCACCAAAAGAAAGCTCTATGTGTCAAAAAAAAAATGGTATAAAATTCATTTCAGTAGTGTTGCATGGTGGAATAAATGTCAGTCAAAATACTGCAGCGCTGAATACTGAAAAATGGCCTGGCCAGGAAGGGGGTGTAAACACAGCGGTCAGCAAGTGGAAATCAGATTTGAAACAGAGATGTGGATGGGGGTAAACAAGATTACCTGCAGTCTGTCAGGAGCACTGCTACTTTATTTTTGTGTCTTTTTAAAGTGGCTTTTTCTTTTTTTAAAGTACGCTTTCCACACTTATTTTAACAGACACTGTGTTTAACATGGACATTGAAAAGTGCATATGCCCCCTGGCCTATGGCCCCTGGCAAATGTGCCTTTCTCCATAAACATATCTAAATTTTTAGGACTATAGGGTGGGGATGCATACCAATTCCCTATCCCACCTCAATCTAACCAACCATCACATTCTCAAATGCCCACAGAGCCCACTTCTTCATGTATCACTTGTCCATCCCTTTTAGATTATAAGCCCTCAGGGGCAGGGCCCTCCTTACCATCTTGCCTTGAATTGTATTGTAATGTCTTCCTTATATTTTAAAGCGCTGCCAAAACTGTTGGCGCTATATAAATCCTGTATAATAATAATAAATCAATGAGAAAATTATAAAATAAAAAATAAAAAAAAGTCACATGGATCAAAAGCAAACTTTTCACACGAAGAAGAGCATAAAGGGCATAAAGATAGCGCATTTTAAACAAACAGGAAAGTGAGTGAATAATGTGGGCATCAAACATACATCTAAAGATCAAATCATAAGAAATGTTGCGACCAACTAGAGCTGCAACAGTTAATCGATTTAGTCGATTAAAATAGACGATTGAAAACGTTACCAACGTTTTCGATCGTCGATTCAACCAACAGACAGCAGTTGAATCAGGATGGAGCAGAGATTAAATCATTTTAGAGCATTTCTCGAGTTATTGTCAATATAGAGTGGACTCCTGGATTGGACAGAGAAGTTCCTGAATTCTATTTAATTTGTCCATCCCTGCCGCAAAGCCAGATTTTCAGTCAGGCCTCTACATTATGCTTGTACATAGCCATCAGCCACATTATTCTCTTATACCCAATACATGAAAA
Source organism: Nanorana parkeri (assembly GCF_000935625.1). Lineage (NCBI taxonomy): Eukaryota > Metazoa > Chordata > Amphibia > Anura > Dicroglossidae > Nanorana > Nanorana parkeri. The sequence continues at coordinate 2,850,769 of NW_017306317.1, forward strand.
TGGCAGCTCAGGTCTAAAAACAGTCCAGTATGGAAAACTGGCATGTTATAATGCACATGAGGATATCACATGTTCTGTAAAAATAAATAAAGCCAAACAAGGCACAAAGCCCTCATGCTTCCAGACTGCTGTTTATGGTAGTTAATTATGGGAATGTACACAGTAAGACGTCTGCTCTGCTTAGGAGGTATACATAATATAAGGAATAACATCATTTGGGGATTTCACAAAATAAAAAAAATAAAAAAGGACCCAAGGGATTATTTTGAGGTAAATTGCTGAAACTGTACACCAGTCTGGGAGACAATTGCCAGCCTCAGCGGGTAATTACTAATTACTACTATTGTGAATAGTCATCAGTGAATGCAACTCTCCCCTTCAAGAGTATAACAAATGTTGGTAGAATAGCATATTCACGTTCATTTTGAGGAAGTGCCAAGCTTCATCAAACTGATTAAAGAGCCATAAAATCATCACTAAATTGGGTAAGGAAAGAACCAGCAATAACCAAAAGCCGTCCTCACAATAGAATATATGTAACTGAGAATCACATTCACAGGTTTACATGTCAGCATTGCACTATAGTTGTTGCTTAAAGTCCTGCGACTAAGATCAAGAAATGCTTAGCGTTACCCTGTCACCTGAATTCAGATTTTCAGTTCTAGTGCCCAAGACTTGACACAGGTTTGCTCGTAGCAGATCCTCTAAAATAGGCATTTTTACTAACAGCTCTCATCCACGCAAACCCTTCTGTTTAAAATAAAATGTGTATTTGCTATGTAAGCACAAGTGTGGAAGACTTACAATTTCTATTTCTTTCAGTTCCTAGAAACTTAGGAGGTTGTTAAATGAAGAATTTAAACCATAAAATGAGGTGTTGCCCAATTCCACCAATCAAATTACAGCAGTCTGTTTCTTTGGGCTGTAACCACTACTTTTTCTCCAGAATTTACACATCTACGCAATTGCATTCTAGATCCAAAGCATAGATTTTTGACAACTGAAATGCTGGGACGTTCCCAGGGTTTACACAAAAAATCATGTATAACAGTAGCATAGTCTTGCATTTATGTAATTAGTTCACAATCACTAAATTTAAAAAAAAAAAAAACACGTGTTTTTAGGGGGCCTTCTAAGCCCTGCAGATCTGTATTTAAAATGAAAGGTATTCCATTTCACCGCTAACCTAGTCTCAAGCTTTCCCTGCCGCTATGCTAGAATGAGCAAAAAGCAACCCCCTCCTCTTTATTGGTAATCTGGTCTCCATGGAAACAAAAGCAGCTAGCAGTTGAGAGCAAAACAGATAGCCTGTCTGTGGCTTTATCAGAGAACTATGTGCAGAAGATAACAGGAACACCCTTTGTCCAGATAATAATGTGCAACGCATGGCAAGGCACCGGCAATGAAATTGGCCAGAATTTAGGTTGCACAGATTCTGATCCCTGAAGTGCAATTGTGAAGGCAGCATGCTGGATTGCTGTACCATTCCTGCACCTCAGATTCATTGCAAAACCCAAGTACATCATGGTCTAAATAGTAAGGAGTATGATTGCTGCACACAGGCAACTTTTTTGCAAGTGCATCAATTATCCTTGTGTTCTTTGTGATAAGCAGCTTGAATATGAAAGACTAAGATTGAAGTTGCATAAAAAAGATGGAGATCTTATCTCTACAATATACTCTACCAAGTCCATGTGCGTTAGTATTTTTACCAATAACAAATGATTGAGCCTAAAGGGTTTTTAATAAACATAAATCATTAAAAATGTTGAAGTTATGATGGATAAAAAAGTAAAAATGTCAAGGGGGGGTCTATAGATCGGCTTGCTTGTTCCCACATGACCATATAAATCACAAGAACTAGCCATTGATTGATTTACCAATGCGGACAACAGTATTATGTGTGAAATGATAGAGTGTGTACACGATCTGTATTTGCCTGCCTTTATTTTGTGAAGAACATTGTTGTGAATCTAGTTCTGGTTATGTAATGGCAGTTAACACTGACATTTCTGATGCATTTCAGTGGACCATCTGTAGTGCCAAGCATGTGGCAAGGTCACTGCACTGACTGAATGAGAGCACACAATGGGCTGTGTGCACCTGCATGTGTCCCTGCAGCACTCTGCCACACTGGGAACCTTATTAATGGCTTTTTATCTCCCCAATAATTATGGATTCAAGGTTCATAAGCTAGTTCTCTAGAACACACCGAACATCTATATTAGAGGATGTATTTATGTATATATGGCTTCTTGCTAAAAATGTGCATGAAACACGTGTCCCACTCTTGACGCACACACACCAAGTTTCACAATGCATATACTTTAAGCAGTTCTAAGTAGAGAAAGAAGCACTTTGGCCTAGGTTCTATACGGCTTCACATAAACCTAACTGACATCTGCTGCACCTTTTGTATTAAATAACTGCTACAGATGCGGTGTTATAAGATAATAAAATGTACACCATAAAGCTTCCTCTGTTAATGGTCACAAGGCTTAGTATCAGTAATGTACAGGTGATGCTTTTACCAGGCACTCGACCCAGGGTAGGTGTCAAGACTGGCCTTTTTTTTTTTTACTTAAAACCCAGCATCATCTTCATCCTGCACGACTCCCAGAGGACAAGCAGTGAGTCTGGGAGCAGAAGGCTATGAAAGCTATATCCATTACTGGCTCAGAGGAATCACTGACATGTCTCCCTGTGTCAATAGATGCTGAGAGAACTACTGCCGCTCTCTCCCCAGCTCTGCATCAAGCACAGGATGAAAGCCGCCTGACTGCCTAGAAGAAGCTTGCAAACAGACAAAAGAAAAAGCGATAAATCACAGATTGTACATCCTATTCATCCAAATGGACAGCGAATTGGCCAGAGATCTGCATAGATGCAGGAAAACACTGGTTAAATACAAGAATATAGAAATGCATTTACTTACATGACGATTCTGTACCAAACATGGCTGGCCTCAGATGAGGGTTTAATATATTAGAATGAGATGAGGGAGGAAATATAGAAAGCTTTCACACAGCAGGAATCATGAAGGCAGACAATGCAGTCCCAGCTATCCAGCTGCCAGATACCTTTCTCTAAAGCTGAAAGCTGCAGAGCACTCTCTCAGACAGAAACAAGCCTCTTGACGGAGAGACAAAATCATGAGCTTCCCTTTTCAATCCAATGGCCAAGCATAGGCCAATGTGTGTGTGTGTCTTGTATGATGCAGCGAGGCAGAAATAGGTAGCAGAAACCAGATACTGCAGTCCACAGCCCTACTCTCGTAAGACAATAGCACAGCTTATGCACACACTGAATGACGTCAGGACACTGCAATGACCGACTGCTGTTAACCAAAGGCTGGGGGGGTTGGATAAAGCAGAGTAATTCAAATAGGAATTCCTTTGTCACCAAAGCCACAGAGGAAAAAAAAAAAAAAGAAGACATCCCCTTTCTTAAGCGACAGCAATGAACCAGCAGTAGCCTTGCACTTGTGCATCCAAGTACCAGAGGAGTGATTCCCTTCAGTAGGGAATACACCCTGTGGAAATTCTGTCTGGAATATTTCAAGATTAAATTTATATACCAGTACATATTAGTTTTTTAGACTGTAGAACATTTTCATTGTACTTCCTCTACAGTGAATGTAAACATACATTACACAGAACTCAAAACATTTCTAAAATACACTATATTTTGGCTTTGCAGTTACACATACAATATATATTTGCAGAACGCAAACAAACAAAAAAAAAAAACCCTTGCACACATACAGGTGTGTCAGTTGATTTTTCTTTCTTTGTACAAATAGTTGTCGACATTCATAAGCCCCCATTCACACCTGAGCAATTTGAAACATTCAATGCTCAACACTCAGATTTTCATGTTATTCTATTAAGCCCATATACATCTCAGAGATGCATGGGCATTCAGCGCTCAGAAAAAGTATGAGAGCTTGTTTTGGGGGCAAGAGCACATTTTTAATGAGTAAAAACACGAAAAACACCTGAGTTTTGCACCCAACAACCATCTTCTCCTCCTCCTAGTGCAGTGGTGGTGAACCTATGGCACTTCCAGTGGTACGTGCTGTGCTCCGTTCGTCTGAAGCTGGTTTTGTAATGGACGCCCGATCAGCCTGCAGTTGATTAAACCTATAAGTCACTTATCTTTTAATAATGATTTTATCTTGATATACTACACTATATATCCCTTTGTGGGGTGGATCATTTGATCGAGTGGGGGAGCTCCTTGGATCTCGTTTGTTATCTGATGGGGAGAGAGGACTATCACCTTGTGCACACCGAAAGCGTGTGCGTTCCAGAGCGGATGCTCTATTTTTTGCGTTTGCAGTGGAATGCAAAGCTGGCAAAATTTGGCCACGCATTCAATCGCACTGCGGGAGGGGTGGGCGTGGAAGCGGTGCCATTTAACTGCCTCCGGGCCGGCCGTAGTAGAAAAACGGCCGGCCAGGACCTTCCTCGATCTGAGCGGGCGTCTCTAGACGTCCCGCCCCGCCCCCCGCTCAGGCGCGCTCCCGGCGCGATCAAGCCTTAGTGATCGCGGTGCGTTCCAACAGCTACCGCTCTTCGGTGTGAACAAGCCCTCAGCAAGTTATTCCCCACTCAAGGCTTCTTCTTGACTCTTTCTGACTGTGTGCAGGCAAGACTCTTCAACCTGTCTCACCTCCATTATTTAGAAGAAATGGTGGTCACACACTGAACTTTGACTGCACTTGTACTATAATCCCTTGGCATCCACACCATCCTCCTGAATCCCTTCCCTTAGATGCATTTTGCTCAGAAAGCGAGCTTAGAGAGTTGTACACCATTAATAAACTTGCCTTGTAAGCAAAATGTATCTAAGGGAGGGACAAGGACGGATGTTGAAGACGCAGAAACAAAGTACAAGTGCGTTGAGAGTTCAGTGTACAGCTTCCAATTGTGATTAAATAATTAAGTTAACAGAACATCTCGTTTTTTAAGCAAACGTTGAGCTTGGCTCTACCTCTGGAGACTTCCTATTGGTTTTCAATGTGATGGACAATCAAACCAATAGGAATGTTTAGTAGGTAGGATGGGGTAGAACCAACATTTTTTAACATGCCCTTTGTTCTCTGAATTTAACCTCTGCTTATGCACGTTATAATCATATACTGTGCCTAATTAGAATTGGCCAGGTTTGTGATCGTTTTAGTTTATACCCCACAGATGGGTTTGTGTCCTTCGCTTAGCATGTGTAATTGTTCAGTATGCAAGAGTAATTATATTTTTATGTACAACTTATCCCTATCACCCTTACAAATGAAAAAAAAAAATTGCAAACGCTAGACATAAGGTACCAACTTATCATATGCCTACCTGCTCCCTGAAGCAGTTTCCCTTCTAGTCTGCTCAGCTCCTTAACTCCCTTTCTATTTCTGTATCTGACTGCTGGGAGAGCAGGGCTTTATGGAACATAATGACAATCCTTCAGTGCCTAGGGCAAAGGTGAGGTAGAAAACAGAAAGGGAACAGAGCGCCACCTCCGTGGTAAAATCATTAGAATAAATAAAACAAGGAATAAATGTGTTCACAAGCAAACGTTTTCATCAGGCTTTAACAACAAACAAGAGGCCACACTGTCTGTTAACCCAACATGGTATCGCCACCGACTATGTAACTCTGAGCCCAATGTGATAGCAATGAAGTAAAATAAAAATAATAAAAACAAAAAAAGTTAAATAAAATAAAAAAAAACCAAAAAATAAATACATTTAAAGTCCTCCGCAAACATATTAATCGAAAAACACAAGTCGGGTGCATCAATGTAGGAAACTGAGGATGGCACTACACATCAGGTATCGCCGCATGTGCCAATTTAAACTGTAATTGAAAATTACAGCTGTCGTTGAAAATAAAGCTTTGCTAATTTAACCGCTTGCCGTCCGCCCCTTGTGAAAAAACGGACGGATGACAGACTCACAATTGCGGGTTGCCATCAGACGTTTTTTTTCCCTCCTAGCGGGCACGCCGGGCAGAAAAAACTTGCCCGTTCTTTACAGCCGTTACCGGCTGTTCCACATACAACCGATCAGCGGCTTTATAGCCTGCCGATCGGTTGTATGTTGCGATTTGCCTACCCTCCGACCCGTCGGGTGCCACAGCCGCCGCCTGGAGTGCCCACCCCTCCTGACCACTCACCTTCAATCCCGGGATCCGCTAGCCCATCTGCGGCCTGGGACCGGGTCGGGAGGGCATCAGGAGGTAAGATGGGAGG
>NW_017306317.1:2857193-2907245 GCF_000935625.1 Nanorana parkeri
TAGATATATATATATATACACATACACACACACATAACAAAATGTTTACTTCCCCCACCCCCACGTTTACGCACATATAATCGTAAATATGCAGAGCGCGAAAACGACAATTGCGCTACACACGTTACATATTGCCACGAACGTCGGAGTGAGAGTGTGGTGTGCAATATAGTGAAATGAAAAGTATAAAATTATACAGCAATGAATGCAGAATGGCACCGGCTATAGAGGACTACAAATCCCAGCAATAGTATATTATTCAGCCCAATGCAGAATATCAACAGCTATAGAGGAATACAAAAAATCCCAGCAATAGTACATTATAGCTGGCGGTATTCTGCATTGCACCACTGTATAATGTACTATTGCTGGGATTTGTTGTACTCCTCTATAGCTCGTGGAGATTAGTTGTTGCAGCCCTACTAAACTGATGAGCGGTAAAAGCTTTAAAAGCGTCGCCTATGGCCAATTTTGGGTAATGTAGTTTTTTGTAGGTTTTGCGCGCGTGCGCAATTTTAAGGCTTGACATGTTTGGTGTCTTTTTACCCGACGTGACCCCTGCCTTTTATATTTTACCAACAAATTGGGTAATAAATGTTTTAGAATTTAATATAGGAGAAACAGTTTTTTTAAAATTTTCTGTAATTTTTCCTTAATACTGTATATTAAACAATAAAAGTGCTGATTAGATACCACCAAAAGAAAGCTATATCTGTCCCCAAAAAAATGGTATAAAATGTATTTCAAGCAAATTTGTGAAGTCCTGCTTTAAAACATAACCCTTTACCTAACACATACATCTAAAATCACTACCAGACATATAACATTGAATGTCTCATTTTAACCATTAAACTTAGCCTTTCACACAAGCCACTGAGCTTGAGCAAAACTATAAATATATTAACCCCTTTGTGACTGACGACGTGTACGTCGCCAGCATCTGGGCTGTTTAAAACAGACTCCCGGCGGCTATTGCCGCCGGGACTCTGTTCAAACTTGTAAAGCCGACTGTCGGCTTTACAACAGAAGCGATTCTGGCGACTTACCTGTCGCCAGATCGCTTCTGTGTCCCGTAGAAGGGCCCCCCCCCACCAGACACCGCTGCCGTGCTTCCCGGGCTCCGTTGCCCCTCCTGGGGAGGAGGGCAACGAACTTCCGCTCATCGATCCCCCTCCCCGTTCTATGGGACCGGGAGCGATGCAGATTGCATCACTTCCGGTCCCTGGGCTGTCAGTTCTGGGCTCCTGCAGCCCAGCTATAAGCTATTGATATAGCTATAAGCACTTCAATAGCTTATTTCCGGTGTAAAGGTGACACTGGGGGTCTTTTGGACCCCCAGCATCACCTTAAAGAGTACCTGTCACCTGAAAAAAAATAGTTTTTTTAACTTAAAATAAATCTAATAATAATGTAAAAAAAAAATGTAAGTGTCCCCCCCCCCCGTGAGCACGCGCGTGGAAACGACGAACGCGCTGCACATGTCGGGTATCACCGCGCACGCCGGAGTGAGAGCAATAATTCTAGGGCCAGTATTTTGGGGTATCCAGTAACTTTCTGGGGTACTGCAGTTTTTCGCCGTTTCACGGACGCACGCAATTTGTAACCTGGGCATGTTGGGTATCGTTTTACTCGTTGTAACCTCATCTTTTATATTTCATTTAAAAAATTGGTATTTTGTTGTGTTTTGGGGCATTTAATTACATTTTTCACTAAATAAAAAAAAAAAAAAAAAAAAAAAAAAAAAGGAGTATCATGCCAAAATCTGCCAGTTTGAGATCTGAGCATGGAGCGCTCTTGTTCTTTGAATACCATGGCCTACTCTATTAGATCTCAGCTAACATGGATTAGTGGGTTTCAAGCTAACTTGGTACCAGAAAAGGGCAACTCACCCAAAATCAAATAGTTAAAAGGAGAACTATGAGATGAGTGCTTTTCACTCACCTCATATTTCTAGCCGACCTGTGACAATGAGACTGTCACAGGTCGGCTCAGTAGATCGGGAGGTGAGCGAACACATACCAGCGTTCGCTCACCTCTCAATCCTGTCACGGCTCTCCGCCGTGACAGGGGATGGGCTGGATTCCCCCCTCTCCGCTCCGCCAGCGCTGGCTGGCGGAACGGACGCGGGAACAGCTGGTTCTGCCTCTAGATAGGCAGAGCCAGCTGTCAGTCATGCAGCTGGGCTGATCCCGGCACAATTGTCGGGATCCGCTTCAGCTGCGGCGTCTCAGTATACTGCGAGCTACAGCTCGCGGTATACTGAGCCTAGGGTGACGGGAGGATGCTAGTTTGTGTCCTCCCGTTACCCTAAGGAGAACTATGGGGAAAAGCCTTAACCCCATAGTTCTCCTTTAATTATGATACCATCATCCTCATATGGCAACTTTAAAGCACACCAGTTAACAAAAGTAACAGGTTCATTAAATAGAAAGCACCACAAGCACTCTGTACCTATCTTGCCTGTGCTACTTCTGGCACCACAAAATTCCAGATTGTGTTTTCAATTTCTGAAAGCTTAAAACTAAAAAACAGAGCCATTTATGCTTCCATAAATAATAATAATAAATAATAAATAACTCTGCAGCGCAAATGTGTGTTTGTGCATTAAAAACTTACTTACAGTTCCACCTGTCGCCCTCTTTCTCCCTGAAAATCTCTTCCTAAAAACTAATGGTCTTCATAATGGTCATGTGACATCACAGGCCTTCTTCCTCTTCTAATCCCTTCAAAAGTAAGCAGTCCTAAAAGTTGCAGAGAACATCACCCGTGTGATAAGGGAGCATGTCTATGATGCTCTGGGCTCACAGTAAGTGGGTTAAATGATTCAACCCAGAGGGCCGGAAGTAGTAGAAGTGATGACTTTTCAGGGACAGCACTGAAGATAAGATAAGTATCACAGCTGCTTTTCTTTTTAACAATGCTGGGAAATAAAGTACATCTAATGCCAAACCTGTTATCAGGAAACCTGTTAGCAGGAAACCAGATGTCATACAGCCATTGCGGGAATGCATGCATGCAGACAGAAGTGACTACAAGGAGGCTGCAGAAGATCAAGTGGCACAAAGACTGCAAGAGATCAGCAAAAAAATGGCAATTGTTCGTGATACACAGTGCTTTATCAATAAATGCCATTCAGTAGCGGTTCAGATCTACTTTAGGTTTATTTCATCTAGTCTAAAACTCTGAATTCTTGCTGAATTAGGGCTGCGTACATGTGGCAAGGGAACTCCACTATGACAACCAGAGATTTCAGATCAAGGCGCTTGACATTTCTGCATGTCATATTAAATAAACAGACAAAACCTATATAAAACAGTAGGCTGGGAAAATATACATAGGGGCTTATGTCACTGCTGTGAATTAGAAGGATAGTATACACCACCAAGGGGTTCTGTGACCATCACCATGCATCGCTGCAGGCCAACTGTAGTAATGATAGGAAAGGATTTGCTTTTTCTTTTTTTTTTATTGTTATACCAAAAGTCACACTTGCCACTGACAAGGATGTGGAACCTGTTATTTTTTTTAATTTATTTTATTATTATTTATAAATTATTATTTTTTATTTATTGTATTTATTTTTTTAACCCCTGCACATGACTGGATATGGGAAATTACTGGTTTCCTTCAGGTTCGACTTTAGTCAAGTCAAATCATCCCCTGCTTGTGACAGAGATTGATGAACAGGCACAGGCTGTAACACACCAAGGCCTTGTTCACACCAAGTGCGTTCCAGGAGCAGAGCAGAACAGTTACTGGATCAAAACTGCATCCAATGTATTCCAAATGGTATTTTTGGCTCTAGTTCACACCGCAGCGTTCAGTTCCAGAGCATGTAAAAAAAACAGCAGCAAGCCCTATTTTGCCTGCTCTGGAACGCATGCAAACGCTCTGAAGCGCACTGAAAGCCCATTTTAAACTACCCAAAACGGCCCAGGATCCATCAAAAACGTGGCAAATAACGCAGCATAACCCACTGCACTGCGTGTGCAGAAACTCATGCAGGTCTGGTCTGCATTTGGTGTGAACAAGCCCTGACACAGACTAACAGATATTGGCAGACTTGGGTGAACAAAATAAAATTTGTTGGCAACACAAAGAAAGAAAAAAAAAAAAAAAAAGCACATTTGAACAGCCCTGCCCACTTTTAGACAAATGATAGCTTAAAAGTAATGGTGGGCACAATTTGACAGCTGTCAGACTGTGTAAACAGCATAGTCAGATGTCAGAAGGCACTGTTTATACAGATGTCATTTACAGGAAGTGCCATGGGCGTTTAATAGTGAACTATATTATAATCACCATTTAGCAGTCTTCCACTGAGGCTAAATACTATGCAGCTCCAGTAATGTACAGCAACAACATATTACTAAAATAAATAACGGAAACCACATGCAACATTAGTCTTTGTTATCTCAAGCAAGCAGCTTCAATATTACAAATAGATCAAACCAGACTTTGGACTGAGGAACACATGGTTGCACTTTCCTAGAATTTGATCAAAACATTACGATTTAAACAAGAATGAAAAAAATCTTCTACTCAAAATGTAAGAAAAATTTAATTGTGAGAAGCCCCCTATGTGATAGCAATAAAGTTAAGTTAATTTTTTATTTTATTTTTTATATTAAAGTTACCCCCCAAAAAAATGTAAAGTCAAAAATAAAAAAACAGACTTTTTTTTTGAAAGTCCCCTGCCCCCACACACAAACATGCGTTGAGTGCGCCTACGTGTGAAAATGGTGATTGCGCCCATTGAACTGATGAGCAGTAAAAGCTTTTAAAGCAACGCCTATGGCCACTTTTGGGTATGGTATTTTTTTGTTTGTGATTTTGCGGGCGCGCGCAGTCTTAAAGTTTGACATGTTTGGTATCTATTTACCTGATGTGACCCTGTCTTTTATATTTTACCAAAAATATGTGTAAGAATTAAAAACGTATTTAAAATTTTACAAAACATTATGGTGCTTTTTTCATTATACAGTCAAAAATAAAACCCCCAGTGGTGATTATATACCATCAAAAGAAAGCTCCATCTGTCCCCAAAAAATGTCAACATAAATTGCAAGGCTATAGTCCAGTCATGCTGACTGGTGAGACACCCTGACATTTTTCATGATATATTACACACACACACACCTTTTTTTAATGCGATGCGATCAAATCAACGATCAATTTTGACCACAGTTACCAAAACACTTGAAACAGCGGGATGAAAATGTTTTTTGAATGAGCCAAATTCTGACGGTGAATGTGGTTTTCGTTCGAGAAACTCCATTCATTCCAAAATCGAATGTTAAAATCAAATGAAATTTGGATCGACATTTGTCAACTGTCTGATGGCATTATCGGGTGGTAAAGAAAGATCCTTCTTAAGGTCCCCACACACCTTACGATAATCGTACGATAATCGTGGGAAATCCCACGATCGCACGATTATCGTAAGGTGTGTGGAAGCCGTGCGACCTCTACTACTGTAAGGTCGCACGACTTTAAACTTACGGACATGTTTCAAAACCCGTCGAGCATCGTACGATGTTCAGCGGGTCTGTAGCATGTTCGTAAGATAAAAGCCGGACGGGCCGGTGTGCGCAAGCGCACACTGCGTGTTCGACATTGCAGTCATCGGAAGCCCGCCCCTCAGGGGGCGTGGTTTGCGATCATCGCAAGTACGATCTGCCTATGCAAAAGTCTTGCGATGGTTGTAAGGTGTGTTCCCAGACTTACAAAAGTTTGTTCGGAAATGTACTCGTGTCAGGCCAGCTTTAATGAACTGCACAATCAGATAACTAGTTTAACCCTTTCTCTGCTAAGGCCTTTTTTGCAAACGCTATAATCCACATTTTAGACCTAAAAATTACTTAAAATCTCCAAACATTATATATTTTCCGAAAGCAAAGACCCTGTAGAATAAAATGGTTGCAAATTTGTATTTCTCAAGATATTAGCGCAACTCTTTATCAAAACCAAACATTTTGCAAAAAAATGCACTTATGTAAATTTTTGTGCCTAAAACCACATTATAAATACCCTTTTTTGTAAAACATAAAAGGTTACAACGAGTAAATAGATACCCAACATGCCCAGGTAAAAAATTGTGTGCATCCGTGAAATGGCGACGACAAAATACAACACCCCAAGTTGTCCATAAGGCGACGCTTCTTATTGCTCCCACTCTGGCACACATGGTGATACCTAACATTTTTTAAATTTTCCATTTATTTCATTATTTTTTTTAATTGCCATCACATAAGGGGGGGGTTACAAGATTTCCTATTTAAATGTGCCAAGAGACATAAGAGAATGTCTGCCTGTAGACCTCACCTCATCCAATGTCCCTTGGTTGAACCAGCTCCGTGAAGGGATCAATTGGCTGACATCAATTTTCACAGTTAATTGAAAGTGTTTTCTCCAGTGACATCCAACACCTGCAGCGCTCACCGTCTCTGCTCCATAATCACAAACATGGAAGTTGGCTCAATCCTGGCCATCGTCTACTGTTTGGAATCTGCATTGTTATTTACTCATTGATTAATATCTGCTGACATTCATTTCATTTTAAAGAAATTGCTAGTCCTCACAAATCATTTGCAGGCTAGGATTTTCTACAATGTCTAAACATCTTGAATGAATGAAATCCACTCCCAAAGTCTGCTCAGAGCTTGAAGAGGAATAGCAGACATTGCCAGAAACATCCTACAGTGAATTTGCCATGGCGGCTGTATTTCCACAGAGAATCCAGAGGACGGAAGCATTTCTTACTACAACCCTGGGTCTGATCATGCAATTACAGTAGATGGATCCTTTCACTTGGTACAAGTTTTCAGTATGTACACCTGCTTGGCTTATCTCTAAACCTATAGGACAGAAGCATAAAGATGCCCATACACTCTACAACCCTCGCAAGACTTTGTCTTGCGAGGGTTGTAAAGTACTAAAAAAAACAAAACAAAAAAAAAAACTTACAATCTGCCCATCTTGGACAGGCAGATCGTACTTGCGATCATCGCAAGCCCACCCCCGAGGGGCAGGCTTCCGATGACTGCAATGCTGAACGAGCAGTGTGCACGTGCGCACAGCGGCCTGTTCGGCAGTGATCTCTCGATCATGTTAACCCCTTCGTGACAGACGACGTACATTGTACGTCGCCAGCATCAGGGCTGTTTAAACAGACTCTGTTTAAACTTGTAAAGCCGACTGTCGGCTTTAGAACAGAAGCGATTCTGGCGACTTACCTGTACAGGCCTATAATGTAGAATATAACATGGGTGCAAAAAAAGAAAAAAGGCCTCAGTCATGAAGGGGTTAAAAACCACCAGGGGTTAAAAATCGTACGATTCACGGCTGGTTTTCCCACATGCTCGATATATAAAAGTCGTGCGACCGTACATTAGAAACGGTCGCACGCCTTCCATACGCTGCACGATTCTCGTACGATCGCTCGACATCAATGTAGAGTGGAGATTTTCAATGGCAGTCCATAGAGCAAGCAAAAGGCAAGGAATGGCTTCCACAGATTTGCCACCACACGACATCTCTGGGTTTGTAAACACATGCGTGTTGCAGTAAAGTGCTGTATGCACGACATCACAGAGATGCAGCAGAATGTGTTGTGGTGCACTGAAGTAGTGCAGCCCATTCATTTAAGGCTAGGTTTACACTAGGGCGATCCATGACCGCCCAGCAATCGTGCACGAAACCGTGCGGCCATCACGGAATCGCACACGTCCACAAATCATTTTCCAATGGCACCACAGTTGCAACAGGCAGATTGTGCGATTTTCCACCGCAATATCACATGTGCAATCGTACACGTTCATGGTTGAAAAAAATGCACGGTGCGTGTCGCAAAATATGTACCTTTTCTCAGATATTGCTGCATGGATATAACTCCACTGAAATCAATGGGGTTGCCTGGCAATCACTGTGTGCAATCGTGCACAATTGCTGATATCTAAACCTACCAGGAATGGGTAGCCTACTGAAGTTAAATTGCACTTTAAAAAAATTTTTATCGCATAATAGATTATCATGCAATGCAGTGAGATACAACGCACATGTGATGGCTAGGGGTGTGTAATGGCACCGTAGTGCACCTAGCATTACAACATGCATTGCAGCATTGTACAAAGTCTGGCATTGTAAAGGTGTGTGCGGAGGCTAAAGAATCTTCTGCATCAGACAGACTTCAGTGTTTGCTGGATGACTGGCCCCCATTGAGCAATGTGACTCAAGCTGACCACAGACTGTTCAATTTTCTTTCGTTCAGCCAATAGGTTGAATGAAAAAGACAGAACAGATTCCCCCAGCATTGCTTACAAGCGGTGACTGACGAATCACCCGCTGACCACTGTCTGAATACCAGACCAGACCCTGAAGCTCATTGGCTGCCAACTCTGTTAATTTGAAGATTTTCAGACTGGCTCCTTCAATCAGCTGATCAAGGAAAGGGTGCCCACAGCAGCACCCACTGTGCCAATTTCTGCCGGTTTATCAAGATACCACACAGTGTGTGGTCACCTTCAATGGGCCTGCCTCTATGTCACTAATGTGTTTTGTAGTGACAGAAACCAGTGGATCAAACCACATAGTACAAAAGAGGACCAGGCTTCTGACACTCCCACAAGTGATTGATGGTAAAGATTCTTCAGCAAGCAAGGAGTGCAAATGGGCGGCAGAAAAAGTATGGGTTTTAGTTTATAGTGTATTGATTTAAGAACACTTAATTAGCATTAATTAGACTCTGCAATCAGAATCTAAAGATAAAATATGGCTTTGATAATATACATATAGTATTCATTTTAAATATATAAAATCTTGATTGGTCGGGCAAGAATGTGAATCCACTTTTGCGGTGAAATTTAAGAAAACCCCTCTATATGTTGTGTGTTCCCATTCACACAGCATAACAAGAAATATATTTTTGTAATTCTTTCTTTTTTAGATGTTTTGTTGTAGCAGGCAGTGCTCTGCAGTGATCTGTCCTTCTAGTAAGACTGGAATTTTGAGGATTGGGTTTCTCTCATTAACATACAATGCAGATGCCCAGCATTTAATCCTTTACCACTTGGTTAAGGTTTTTTAACCCTAACATTTCAAAGAATGAGAGAGGTGAGTGACACTACATTTTGATGCCACAAGCCCCCAGTGAGATGTTTTAGATAATTTAGATGCAGAGCTACAATAAATGAAATCATCCACTTTCACTGCTTTAGGCATTACAGTTTTTGTTCACCGCTGTGGTACAAGGAGGATCTTTAATTCATACCCAAACTATCCTGTTAAATGATGTGTGCTAAATGCTTATGGATAACTAGTACTCATACGTATAATAAGGGTACGCTTTTCCAGAACTAATGAAGCTGTTTAAATAAATAATTTCTATAGTGCTGACAATGGTGTGCTTTTACATACTGCACATTTACATCAGTGCCTGTCCAAGAAGCCTACAATCGAAGGTCCCCATGTCACCTGACTCCTCACCCCTTCCCCAAGTGGCTCCGTCGGCTAACGAAGGGAAAGGGGGGGGGCGATTTCAATTAAATCGGACACAAAGATTTTAATCAGTAACAGCCCTACTAATTAGACCTCCTAGTCTTGGGACTACAGACATTTTAGTCCCCATGCTGTGGAGAATAGGATGGAGGTGGGTGGGGTAGACATGCAGTCCACAAAAATGTTGCATGTTGGTAGCCCAATACAGGACTTGGAAGCGGAGTACATTTCAAGCAAATCAACAAGGATTTTTCTGCACTTGCAGGGTTTTTAACCCCTTAAGGACCAATGACCGAATTATGCCGTCATGGTTGTCCGTGCCCTAAGGACCCATGAAGGAATAATTTAGTAATAGGTCCTTAAGGGTTTAAGCTTCCCTCATGCACTATAGGAGACCTTATATATGTATATGTCGCATCAAATGAAAGCCTTTTTGTCCTTATATAATATGTGTTGGTGCAAAAAATAAGATGGAAATGGCGGTTGGACACACACAGCAAAAATTGCTTTTGTCCTTAACTTAAAGGCAAGCACCTGAAGCTTGGTCCTTAATGGGTTACAAAGTGAGAAAAACATGGGGAAATCTGCATGTGCTGCCAAGATGTTTTCATACTTCTTTGTTTTGCCTTGACATACACCTTTAGATCTAGAGAAAAGGATCAAAGCATACATAATTGGGAATACAAACGTTTGCACAGTAGAAGTTAGTTATGCACTTGTTCACAGAATGAGAGCCAAATTCAATATTTTCTGTGTTGTAAATCACCATTACATCTATACTGTATATCTGCAAGAACTAGATGTATCTTGCAAACATTCATAGCAGGAAGTCCAGATCAAGCCACAAACCGTCAACGGCCATCAAGAGATAAGGGTGCATAAACTATTATGATTCTTGTGACATGTACAACCAGAGAGACAAGTTATCTTTTCTGTGATCAGAATCATAAATAATCTCACTTGCAGCATGCAGGTCTGCTGATAAATGTTCAAATGTAACAGTATTAATCATTAGTATATATAATCAACTTGCCGATGAAACGTAAACATTCTAAATAATTAGTGGGAAAACTTTTGTTTATTAAACTTTGATGTACAGAAATGTTGCTCATATACTCTGTGTAGTTCATTAGTACAATCAGGATGTTTCAGCTGAAAACTTCAACAAAACCTCTGATCAGTATTGTAGGCATGTTTAACAAGGATCTTGTTAATATACAACCGACAGTACTTAAAAAAGGAGAACTTTGAGGTGAGCGAAAATCACTCATCCCCATAGTTTGAGCCGATGTGCGACAATGAAACTGTCACACGTCATCTTAACATCGATCGGGAAGTGAGCGATCACATACCGTCACGCGCTCACTTCTCGATCATCTCCCTGCAGAGAGCGGTGACCGTCAGTCACCGCTCCCTGCAGGGATTCCCCCCCTCCCCGCACCGATCCTCCAGCACCTGGAGGAACGGACCGAGGAGGGGCAGGTACAGCTGGCTCTGCCTCTAGGTAGGCAGAGCCAGCTGTCATTCACGCAGCTGGGTGGATCTCCACAGCATTGTCAGATCTGTCCCGGCTGCGGTGGACGGTACCGCAGCCGGTAATCTACGAACGTTCATTCGAGTGGAGCGGCCCGGCATAAACCCTGCCTGGTCGCTACCAATGAGAGACAGGACATGTTTATTAATGCTTTTTGCCAGAATTTTGGCCAAGATCTTTGCCTCCACATTAATTAAGGAAATGGGTCGATATGAATCACATTTGGTCGGATCTTTACCTGGTTTCGGAATCAGAACCATAAGGGCTTCTCTCATTGACGGGGGGAGTATACCCAAATCAAATGCCTCATTATAAGCAGGTATTAGGTGAGGGCCCAATTCCTCCCGATATGAGGCATACCATTCCACTGGGAACCCATCAAGGCCTGGGGTTTTCCTGGCAGGGAACTGGGTTATTGCCAACTCAATCTCATCAGTAGTGAGCGGTTGGTCCAATTCCCCGCTAGTCTGGGCAGACAGGTGTGGTAGTGAGATTTGAGACAGATAGTCCTCCAGCTCCATGGCAGTATATTGAGCCCTGGAGGAATATAGGTCTCTGTAGAAGGACAAGAACTCGTCCATTATGTCATGGGAAGTAGTGAAGCTTGAGGAGCTTTACCAACACTTGCAACAGATTCAGGTAGTTCTTAATGGCACCACTTTAAGAACCTGTCTCTATGGCTGCCACAGATTCAAAAAGAATTACCGCCAGTTTACAGGTCAGAAAACTGGCAGTAATGAAGACCAAACCTGAGCGGCGTGCAGGGAGATTCCAGTGTTATGGCCTGGTTCACACCTAAGAGTTTTTGAGCAGTTGGAAAAGTGCTTTTAAATGCCCAACACAAGCAATCCCATGATTTTTAATCACCCCGGTTCACACCCGAGCAGAAAAACGCCAGTAGAAAAACACCAAACGGGCCAAAAAGGTATATGAGCTTCTTTTTTGCCCTAAAGACTTAAATGGAAATGTCCAAAAAGCATGTTGCATATTTTTGTGAGCGTTTTTGCATGTTTAAACCCGCGTTCTTCCAATCTGGTAGAAACAGTTGTGCCAATATCATGTGACATACAAAAATTGCAACTGCCACCATGTTATTCTCCAGAATCTCTACTTCCAGAAAATATATAATTCTGGAAGGGGGGAGGGGTTAAAGTATTTCTAAAGTCACAGCATATCCTATCCTGTTGTGTTGGCAAACACCTTTTATGTAGCGTGTACTGCCTTCCATCTGCCCATCAATCCCAATTCTATCCAATACTAAAAGCAGTTAAACTCTAAATTCCTTCTTCTAGACCAAGTACCAATGTCGCAGTTTTTTTAAAACAATACAGAACAATGATTTTTAGGACAGTGGTGGAGCGCCAGGGCTCGAGCATAGCTGCAACCCTGTTAGTTCTGTCACTGACTCCAAGCTGTAGAGGTGCTACAAATCCCAGCAATACATTATACAGCAATACAGAATGGCACCAGCTATAAAAGACTACATATCTAAGCAGTACTTTATAGGTGGTGGTATTCCGCATTGCTGTAAATTGTATTGCTGGTATTTGTAGTCCTCTATAGCCAGTGCCATTCTGCCTTGCTGTATAATGTATTGCTGGGATTTGTAGTCCTCTATAGGTGGTGGTATTCTGCATTGCTATATAGAGGACTACAAATCCCAGCAATACATTATACAGCAATACAGCATAAAGCACAAGACAGAAACAGCAGGCAAGATGTCTAAAGTAGCTGTGGAGTTCAGGTGCAGTTTTGCTGCCCAATACCTGTACATTAAGGTGTTTCATTTTTCCAAAGATGTGGTTTTCATATGACTTTGCTTACGCCCCGAGTCTCAGTGATGTAAAATATATATATGCCAAATTTCAAGAAGATTGGATAATATTTAGGTGTTGCACACATTGATCACTTTGATCACAGTTATTACAACGCTGACTCCTGTACCTAGGAGGTTGGTCTAAAAACGACTTCAGTTTCAGAATCCCATGGGCACTGCATCAAGCAAGGTGGATGGCAAAGGCAATATATGCCCTTAAAATTGTCCTCTTCCCTAAACAGTTGAATATTCCTCAACGACAATTGGAAGGAATGAAACGGGTTGCACATTTTGTCAGCCTCATATATGTTCGCTTTTGGCATGAGGCAATTGTAAGTCGATGGGCTCCAAAGAATGATTTGGATATGCTACAGCTTCTGAGCACTTACCCAGATGCAGATGTGCTCTCACAGTTGCTAAGAGACACCTTTGGTATCTGTCAGAAACAAACGTAGGATTGGCTTTTTTGGACGAACGTATTACTCAGGCTGTTAAGGAAAATATAACTAAAAATTTAGAAACCAAACCTGCAAAGAAAAAGGAAGTGAAACGATTAGAGGGTAAAAACATGGTTTTTGAAGGAAAAGACCTGAGCCATTTAGTTCCTAATAAAACAAAGACGTTCTTTGAATTGTTTGGGATCCACGACGTGACCGAGTACTGCAATGATTCTCTAAGAAGCCATGTGAACGCTCTTAAGGTTGTTAATTAGAGCTGCAACAGTTAATCGATTTTAGTCGATTAAAATCGACGATTGAAAACGTTGGCATAATGATACCGCAGAAAGAGGAATTGCTCCGATAAAAAAAAACCGTATAACGAATCGGTCAGGGATGAACAACAAAAACAATTCTTGTTGAGGGTAGTCGAGCATCACAGAAAAGTCGTCACCAAGCGAACAAAACAAGGGATTGCATCGTTCAAAGTTGATTAATATAAAACACATGTTTTGCCTATCATATTACCTATTAATCTTAGTAGTATTTTAAGTTTGTGATTTCTAGTTTTCCCAGTAAAAGTAATACCATTGAAAAAAATCGTATTTGTTGCCTACTTTTACAAAACAGATCAAAGTGTGCAACCTCTAAATATTATCCAATCTTCTTGAAATTTGGCATACATATCTTTTACATCACTGAGACTTGGGGCGTAAGCAAAGTCTGCAAAAATTTTACAGTTTATTTTTTGCCTTAGAAAATGAAACACCTTACTGTACATACTCTGCGCTGCCACTGTTCTCTGGGGTGCCAGCCTTATGTCTCGGGCGGAGGGTGTCAGGAGGGGTAGATGTGTGGGCCAGAGGAAGCGCTGTAAACAGGCCCTGCGTGGTTCTTGAGAAGGCTGTAACGAGTTCCGCAGCAAGCACGGGACCTAAGGTAGCCACTTCAATTTGAATAATTAAAGCGCCAGTATGAGTACTTGTGCAAATGTTGAGTATGGGCACCAATATGCATACTGGTATAGGTATCAATGCATCACTACTTTTAAAACTTTTTTTTTTTCTGTTAAAAGTCCCTTCACTTGCTAGGTTTATATTCAAAAATAGTTCTCTAACTTTGAACCTTTCCTGGCAGCAGCCCATTAAACCTGGGCCTTGTCATTTTCACTCCTGGGTAATGTAGCCTTGCTGAAGGTTTAAAATCAACTTGCATGCCAACAACTTCAACTAGATTTAGCAACATCAGCTATAGTTTATGCAAAGTCCACCACAGTATGTACTTTCTGGCACTTCAATTCAATTCTCCTGCTCAAGAATTACCACTATATTTCAAGGACGAAAAAAAAAAAAAACAAGCCCCACAACAGTAACCCATAACGCATCAGCAACAAACAGTATCAGAGCATGGTAAAAAAAATATAATATATAAATATCTATAGATATATATCTAGGATGTAAAGGTTAATACTTTAGATGACTAACATTCTATGTCAAGTACAGCAGCAAATGTAACTGTTTCCGTAAGTGCATACTGCCTTTAGATTGGAAGCCCTCAGGGGCAGGGCCCTCCTTACCATCTTGTCTTGAATTGTAATTTCTTCCTTATATTGTAAATCGCTGCGCACACTGTCACCAGGACAGGAAGTGATGGGAAATCCAAAGTTTTGCAATGGTCACCAGATCAGGAAAAAAAAAATAAGGGGACATCTTCCCATGTGGACATGAAACCTAAACAGGGGCTCTTACTGTGCCCCAATTTTTAGAAAGTTTTAATGCTAGATATATTTTAAAGCGGAACTGCAGCCAAAAAAAAGATAAAAATTAGTAACCCATTAAAAGATCAAATAAAGCCCGCTTTAGCTGCAATAGTAACTTTCACCCACAGTACTATTTGTCTGCCACTAGATGTCCTTAGTCTGTGGGCCATCATCATTCAACCCACTTTCTCTGAGCCCAGATCGTCCTGGACCCACCCCAGCCTGTTACTGGTCAAGAAAGGAGAAGCAGCATGGTGATGAGCTCATCTCTCTGCTACTCGACCTTCTCCTCCCATCAGCATGCTTCTTGACCGCACTTGAACTGAACTTGACTCCCTTCCAGTCCCACTGCAGCTCTGCTGTACAAACACTGCAAAAGGCTGATGCCAGGTCAAATTCAGGTACTTACACTGCTTGCAATTATAAAAACACATTACTGATGTATTTGTGATTACAGAGCCACATTCATTTGTGTCTTTGCCTAGAGTTCAGCCTCTTTTCTTTCCCTGCCCAACCAATTTTTCCATATACAGGTGAACATGCACATATCTGGCTTGATTCTTTTTCTCTTACATAATTTTCTGAAAGTCGAGAACCTGTACAATAAAAATATGTTTTATATTACTGGATATTTGTGCAAATGTTTATCAAATCTTTTCAGTAAAAACAAAATAAATAATTTTAGAGCACACAAACAAACACAAAACCTCCAACTTTAGTCAAATTTAAAAAAGATGAGGTTGTGTTGGGCAAATAAATAGTAAATATGTCAAAGATAAAAACTGCATGTAGCTGCAAATGGCAAAAAGCTACAAATACCCAAAACATAGGTGGAGCCATTTACAGCTCATCAATTAAGCCAAAAAAATGCGTGCTTTGGTGCGCGTTCATGAAACGTGTCAAAAGCGCTAAGCGAGCTTGCTGTGTCGATACCAGTTTCAGGCACCCCCAATGGGGTCGGGAAGAAGTGGGTTTTTCCCGAGGAAAAAAACGTGGAGCGCATATTACAGATTTTGGCTACGCGCACTACTTTTCCACATTTGTTGCGGGTTCAAAGAACCCACTGAAATCAATGTAATGCACAAAACAAACGCTCGCACACTCGACGTGTGTTCCCACCATGCTCAGGTGTGAATGGGGTTTAGAGTTAAAGGCCAGTTGAGGTGTCAGGGAAATGTAGCTATTTGAATTGAGGCTGAATACAAACTATGAGGTTTTCATGTTATACACAGTGGCGTCACCAGGGGGTGCACACCAGGTGACACCAAAATGACCGACACCTTGGTCTTCCAAATTCAGCATTTTGGCCATTTTGAATGGCCAGCAACAGAGGACGTAACTCCTGTGCATGTGCAAGGTACCCCGTGCAGAGATTGTACACTCATCTGCACATTCACAGCTCAGTGAACATTATAAAGAAGTTTGCTGACAGGTAAGAAGCATTTACTGTAATAAAAGCCTTCCTGTTAGCATTTTTTTCTAACTAAACTGCTCCACCACCACTTCCGGGTTGCCAGGCATCTTCTTCTGCCATTGGGTGCACACTGCAAACAGGAGTTACATCCTCCCTGGTATCAGGCCCATTCATGGTATCTAAATCTCGCCATACACTATACAATCTGATTGTACAATCTCCTTTAGACCTACCATCAACTATGTAGTAGAAGGGCCTGCTTGATTGGATACAAATTGATTGGATAGATTAGGTAGGTCCTCATATTAGAAAGATTTGGTAAATCTAAAGTTGATTGTACAGTAAGATTGTAATGTGTGTGGTGGCCCCTAAGGTGCCCATACACTGGCCGCATTTCAGCCGGTTTTTAATATACCGGACGAAATACGCAAAGTGTATGGAGCTGTCGGCTCCCCTTCAGCCGGCATTCCTCGATCAGCTGATCAAAGGAGCCGGCTGCAAAATCTTCGTACGACCAGAGCCTGCAGCCAATGAGCTGCCCACTCTGATCGGGTATTCTGACAGCTGTCAGAATATATTGCAAACAGCGGAGATACCTCGATCAGCAGGCTGTTTGTGTTGATGGAGGAATCGCATCAATTTCTTTCTTTCAGCCCGTGGGTTGAACGAAATAAAATGTATAGGTTATTGGCCAGCCTTAGTGATGAGGTGAATGAGCCGAAAGTGCACATTGTATGGCACATGCACTGTACAGTGTACACAGGAAATTTTAAAAAATTGCTAGGAGAAAGAGGGAACTGTTTTTTGAGAGAAAACTGCTTCTGCCAGAAATCTCTACCACTGAGCAATTTATTTTTATTACTTTACTTCCACTTTAAGGGCTCGGTCACACCAGTCTGCATGCTAAAAAGTACCATTTTAGTGTGCGGGTTGGTGTCCATTGTGCACAGCCGGTTTGCCCTCACAAATCATAGTGCCTTCCATGTGCTTTACATAGCCAGGTTGCTTTTATCTTATGGAGACAGAGGTTCTAAACCTTCCTCATTCTTAAAGGGTAATCCAGCTTCTCACCAAAATGTTAGAATATAAAATTACTCACACTTCTCATTGGTCAGGTGACCAATGAGTGATTGCCGTTTGCAAAAACAATTCAAAATGCTCTGTGCAGGGGTGGATTTGTGTGTATGACGTATGGACAGTACACCAGCGATGACAGGGGAGACGTTTTGGGAATGGCGCTTTGTACAGAGGTATAGCCAACAGGGGAGGGGGGCAGAGGGTGCAGATTAGTGGGGTCATTTCATTTTCTCACTTTTGGTAAGAAAATTAATTTGATGGGAGTTCTACTTCTTATTTCCAATTCCTTCAACATGCTTGCTGTTACTGAAACCTGGCTTCAGGAATCCGAATCTGCCTTCCCTGCTGCCCCCTCCCATGGTGGCGTCCACTGGACGCACTCACCCAGACCCAGTGGATGGAAAGGAGGTGTAGTGGGAATCCTTCTATCCCCACAGTGCACCTTCCAAGTTATACCTTCACCTCCCTCTCTACCCCTGTCCTCTTTTGAACCCCACTGTATTCGCCTATTCTCTTCAATATCGCTGAGGAATGTTGTTATATATTGGCCACTTGGACCAGTACCTCACTTTCTTAATTAGTTCTCATCCTGGCTACCCTACTTTATCTCCTCAGAAATACCCACTCTCATTGTTGGTGACTAACATTGCTACTAACATTAATACCCCGGCTTCCACTCAATTTCTCAACCTAACCTCTTCTTTTGATCTAACACAATGGGCACACACTTCCATTCACTCTGATGGCAAAATACTAGATCTTGTGTTCTCTCACCTATACACGCCTTGCAACCTCTCCCAACATCCCTTTTTTCCTCTCTCAGACCACAACCTTGCCAGTTTCACCCTGTCCACAAGTCTGAATCCCCCTACACGGCACACTGTCACCCGAAGAAACCTTTGCCACGTCAACCTATCTCTACTCTGCTACTGACTACCTCTATGACCAAATCTGACCCCTGTCCTGCCCTGACCTGGCTATTTCTGTCTTCAACAGCTCGCTCCCATCCTCACACTGGCTCCCCTCACTACATGCAGACTTGGGTCACATCCACTACAACCATAGCAAACAGAAGAAACCAGACATCTTAAAAAAACATAGCTGCACTCTTGATTGACTGCTACCCTCCTAAAATATAATTCCCCCCCTCTGTGCTGCCAAAACAGACTTATTTTGTCACTCTCTCATTAACACACACTCATCCAGTGTTCGCCAACTCTTTTCTATTTTTAACTCTCTACTATGTCCCCCACCAACTCCACCCACTAACTCATTCACTGCCCAGGACATTGCCATTCATTTCAAAAACAAAAATAGATCATATCTCTACTGTCCAGTGACCTTTCCCTATTAAAGTACAAGACCCACCATCACACTTGTTACTTTCCTCTTTTGACCCCGTCACCACAGAGGAGGTTACAAAGCTTTTCTCCGACACCAACCTCACCATTTACCCCCTGGACCCTCTTCCCTCACTACTCAACCCACAAAACTACTCATCCACTCCCTTGTTATTTCCCGTCTTGACTATTGCAACTCTCTCCTCATTGACCTACCTCTACACAGGCTATCCCCCCTTCAGTCTATCATGAATGCAGCTGCTAGACTCATCCACCTAACCAACCGCTCAGTGTCTGCAACACCCCTCTGCCAATCCCTGCACTGGTTTCCAACCATCCAAAGGATACAATTCTAAAATATTAACAACCACTTACAAAGCCATCCACAACTCTGCCCCTGGCTATTTCTCAAACCTTGTCTCAAAGTATCACCCTAACCGTCTCCTCCGCTCTTCCAAAGACCTCCTGCTTTCCAGCTCCCTCATCAACTCCTCCCATGCTCGCCTCAAGGACTTCTCTAGAGTCTCTCCCATCCTCTGGTACTCCTTACCCCAACCTGTCAATCCTAAAGACTCATCTCTTCAGGAAAGCCTATCCCATCTCAAACTAACCACTGAACCATCACATTCTCAAACAACTCATCCCCACACAGCAACCCTCACGAGCAGGGCCCTCCTTCCCATCTTGTCTTGAATTGTAATGTCCTCCTTATATTGTAAAACGGTGCACAAACTGTTGGCGCTATATAAATCCTGTATAACAACAACAAGCCAAGGTAATATTTGCACTACGTCCCCTTGTCATAATCCAGTGCTGCTCTCAGTGTCTTCTTTCACTGCTCCCCTTCTTCGAGCTCAGGCTGTCAATGTCATAGCTCCTGGGAGTGTGTCATCATGTAGCCTCGTCAAATAGTAAGTGAAGAATGTGACCCTATACAAATGACAGCATGCCATTTACATTTCAGACAACATTGTCATGCTCAGGGAAGGTGCAGAGCAGGCACACACTTTTTTGTGCAATCACTAGCATTTAAAAATAAAAAAAATCTTTCATCCACCAAGAAGCTTTTAACCATCTCCTGTCCATGGCCGCCCAGCACCCACACAAGTGGGGAAACTTTCAGTAATGTAGACTTTAGAGATGCCCGATCGCTTGTAGCAGCTGCGGGTGTGCGGGGAAGCTAAGTAAAAGTGACAAAAAAAAAAAGTAAAATAAAAACTAAATGTTTAAGTCCCCCCACATACACACGCAAACATGCGTCAGGTGCACCAACATGCGAAAACAACGTTTTCCGCCTATTGTGCCATACACGTTACATATCGCCGCGCACATCGGAATGACAGCAATAATTTTAGGGCCATTAATTACTGTTAACACTAAACTGATGAGCGGTAAAAGCGTTTAACGTGTCATCTATGGCCAATTTTGGGTGTGGTCGCAATTTTAACCACTTGAAGACCAGGTGTTTACAGATAGAGCTTTCTTTTGGTGCATTTATTCACCACTGGGGGTTTATTTTTTACTATATTAAGTGAAAATTTTGGAAATTTTCTTTTTTTTTTAAACTTTACGTTAAAATACATTTATTCTTACCCATTTTTTTAGCAAAATATAAGACGGGGTCACGTCGGGTAAATAGACACCAAATACGTCAAGCTTTAAAATTGCACGCACCCGCAAAATCGCAAAAGACTACCATACCCAAAATTGACCATAGGCGATGCTTTAAAAGCTTTTACCGCTCATCAGTTTAGTGTTACCAGTGATTAATGGCCCTAGAATGATTGCTCTCACTTCAATGTTCGCGGCGATATGGAACATGTACAACGTAATGGGTGCAGTTGTCATTTTCGCACGTATGCACACCCGGCGCATGTTTGCATGCGTGTATGCGTGTGACTAATTTTTGTTCCTATTTTTTTTTACTTAAGTTTATTGTCATCACATAGGGGGCTAAGAAACCCCCCTATGTGATAGCAAAAATATGTTACAGGTGCTCTTTATGGCGACATCAGGGGTCTCCAAGATCCCTAATGTCACTTAGGGACCCCCAAGGAAGCTGATGAAGCAGAGATCTGCTTCATCAGCGTCTGAAGCTGGAAAGTGACACAAGAATGCGGAAGTGATGTAATATATATCACTTCCGCATTCTGACACCGGAGAGGGGATGGAGGGAAAATCGTATACCAATCTCCCTTTGATCCCGTCAGAGAGCCACCATGCTGGTCCCAGGCCTACTCTATAGTTGGCGGATCGCTTTTATGGAAACAGGCATCACTGCCCGTTTTTCAATTTTGGCTGTTTCCCGCTCACGCGTGTGAGTGGGCGGGGCTAACAAGACGTCTTTTGATACCCCGTTACATCCAGGAAGCTCCCGGCCAGTCATTTTGCAACAACGGCCGGCCGGGAGGCGGTTAAAGCTTGACATGTTTGGTGTCTATTTACCCGACGTGACCCCGTGTTTTATATTTTACCAAAAAATTGGGGTGATCATAACATTTCATAGGGAAAACAGGTTTCTTTTCAACATTTAGGGTACTTTTTTTGTTATATAGTAAAAAATAAAAACCCCAGTAGTGATTAAATACGACCAAAAGAAAGCTCTATCTTTCCCTAAAAAAAAAATGGTATAAAATTCATTTCAGTACAGCGTTGCATGATGGAATAAACGTCAGTCAAAGTAGTGCAGTGCTGAATACTGAAAAATGGCCTGGCCAGGAAGGGGGTTTAACACCCTGGACTTCAAGTGGTTAAATACCTTTTTACACCATTTTCTACAGTCTTTTCCACAGGTACCAGGGCTCTGGGTGGTCAGCAGCACATCAATTCAGGTGACGTTACAGTAGACTCACAAGTTCTTTGGAATATCTGCCAGAGCCACTGCCATTCCAGCATAAAGCATGCCAACAGGACCTTGCAGACACACTAGGGGGAATTTACCAAAACTGGAACAGACAAAAAAACTGGAGCAGTTGTGCATGGCAACCAATCAGCTTCTCTCTTCAGTTTGTTCAGTTAAGATTTGAAAATGAAAGAGAGAAGCTGATTGGTTGCCATGCACAGCTGCTACAGTTTTGAAGAAATTCCCCTCACCGTGTGTTGGCATGACCTGCTGTCAATAAATAGCAGAACTGCTCTGAAGAGGAAAACAACGCTACCGCTGCAATATGAGAATTCGATTACCGTTGTCACCTTATTACAACTACAGAAACTGGCAGGATCAAGAGGTCAATACTACACCTATACTACTAACAAGAGTAAAAAGTGTTCTGGGCCCATTTACATTTGTGTGGTGCATGAACGCCTGCGAAACAACGCATTACATTAAGGCAGCCCATTGAAAATAAAGTGCTACCAACACAACAAAATGCCCCCAAAATTGGACTGGTTACAAAACTGGTGTGTTCCAACGCATGTGCGTTGTGGTGCCATTAAAAATAAATGGTGATGTAATGCAAGTAACTTGCGTTCCTGCAACTCATACTAGTAATTGGGCCCTCAATGAAAGGGACAAATACATGACTAGCCAAAACATAAAAATGTTCTCTCCGGGCTCTATATCATCTTTATGGAGTAAATCAAAATCAGCAAACGCTTTTCCACAAAAGCGCAAACGCAGAGATGTTTGCTGAAGCCTATTGCATGCACCCAGTCACCCCTATTGGCTGAAATTGATCCCCATTGACCTGTAGTTTCACAGGAGAGATAAAAAATCAATGTCAGCTTCTCGGGCTACAGGGCGCTGATGCCAAGCTAAAGAGAACATGTCATCGCTGACTGGTCACCTCCTGGGCAGCGCACTGTGGCCTCTGCATCTGAATTTTTACTGGAAAATAATAATAGAGAGCCATGAGGGAACATGGATGTTGAATTCGTATTGCCCGACGCCCGGGACATGTAGTTTCGGGTGCCGGGCAAGTAGTTTTTTCACTGTTTTAGCCCTGCTACGGACAAGTAGCAGGGCTGGTTTGACTTTTAAAAATAAATAATAGTTAAAAATGTAACTAAATAAAAATAATAAAACAAATGAAAAAATTAAATAAAGAAAAAATGAAATAAAAAATGAAAACCAGTCCCACTGCCACATCTGCATGTGAATAAACTGCGATTGTGCGCTACCGCTCGGAAAACACCGCATCGGCGGTAATCCCACACGATCACGGTTGAAAACATCGATCAACCGAAAACACGGTTGATCCCACAGGATCACGGTTGAAAACACTGCGCGGTGCACGTCGTGAAAATAGGTACATGCAATTCAGCGATTGCCACCCAGATGTAACCCCTACACAGAATACAAATTCTATAGTGAGAGTTGTTTATATTACTTCCTATTTTGAGGTTCCACGCAATATAAACATAAGGAGTGCTGTTTATTTTTGGAGTTACACACACTTTCCTACACAGAATATAAATACTATAGTGAGAATTGTTTATAGTACATCTTATTTGTGGGGTCTTACACACACACACACACACACACACACACACACAGAAAATATAACGTGTGCTGTTTACTTGTGGGGTCTCACACACAGAATATAAATATAAGGGGTGCCGTTTACTCGTGGGGACTCACACACACAATATAAATAGAAGGGGTGCTGTTTTGGGGGTCAAACACACAGTCAGCCCTCCAGCAGAGCCATCCTCCTCCGGCACTAGGACCTGACAGACACCCTGTGAGGAGTCTGCCATCAAACAATGGAAAAGTGTGTGCGGGCACCTCAGGGGGTACAGGCCGTTCACCCCCCCTTCAGGGGGGTACAGGCCGGTCACCTCCTTCTCCTCAGAGGCCACAAGCCGGCCCCCCGTCCTCTCCTCAGGCCCTGCTTAGTGTAGGTACACGTCTGTGCAGTGTGAGTCCTCCCAGCAAGTTGCTGCACAAAGTTTTCCTCCCTCCCTGTCCTGTGCAGAAAACGTGGCGGTCTCCCCCCTTCCCTCCCCCTACCTGTACTGAGATTGTCATTAATCTTCAGCGGGACCCTCAGGATGTAGACCAGGAAGAGCATGAAGAAGAACCACACCGTCCACAAGTACGTCCACGACCACACCATACACGACTTGAGCTGCTCCAGGAAGCCAGCTTCAGCCATATTTCATGGGAGAGCCTGAGCTGCTCTCTGCTGCCCCAAGCACTGTGTGTGTGTGCAGCCTGGGAGGACTGCCACATTGTAGCCAATCCTATAAGAAAGGTGCCTTCCCTCCCCCCTCACAAGCCAAGACATGGCCAACTGACAGGACTGCATCTAAAACACACTTGTTATTCCAGAAAAGTCTGCCGGCTGCCTGGCTTACTCATAGTCACTGTCATTGCCACACAGGGAATTCACACGCAGTCCTGTAGACTCTTATTAGAAGTCTGGCTCCATCCCTGCAAAACATGAGGTGTATGTGAATGTGTTACAGAACTGCCTTGTGGTGGGGTCACCCCTGCACTGCAAGAGTTTACTACTCAGTTTGGTCTAGGGCAGGGATGGCAAACCTTTCTGAGCCCAATCACTAAACCAATTTATGTGTCTCAAAGTGCCAACCCTTCACCCGAATACTGATGATTTCTTTTAGAAAAACACTTCATACAACTGTCTGAACTAATTATGTGCTTAAATACAATGCAAGAGGTTGTAACTACACTACACAGTGAAATGTACCTTTGTACTGTACTATTGAGTGAAGTGTTAAATTGCAGTGTGCTACTAAGGTGCATATCACACAGCAGACTGGAAGGAACAGTCTCTCTATAGCTTGGAGTCATTGGTGGAGCATCAGGGCCCAGTTGCAGCTGTTCTACCACTGACTTCAATCTGTAGAGGGACTAATCTCAGCAATATATTATACAGCAATGTAGAATACCACCAACTATAGAGGACTACATATTCCAGCAATACATTCTACAACAATGCAGAATACCACAAACTATAGAGGACTACAAATCCCAGCAATACAATATACAGCAATGCAGAATACCGCCAACTATAGAGGACTACATATCCCAGAAATACATTCTACAGCAATGCAGAATACCACAAACTATAGAAGACTATACGTCCCAACAATACATTATAGAGCAATGCAGAATACCACCAACTAGAGGACTACAAATCCAACAATACATTATACAGCACCTACTATAGAGGACAACAAATCACAGCAATACATTATACAGCAATGCAGAATAAGATCATCAGCTATAGAGGACTGCAAATCTCAGCAATACATTTAACAGCATTGCAAAATAATATAAGGCTGAATACTCTGTGTTGCTTCAGGGTGGCGGCCTGATGTCGCCAGGGTCTCTGGAGGGCTGTGTGTGCTCTCAAATGAGCTGTGCAGGCTCTCAGGGGCACTGTGCAGTTCTCAGGTGGGCTGTGTAGTCTCTAAGGTGGGCTGTATGGGCTCTCAGGAGGGGCTGTGCGGCTCAGGGAGGGCTGTATGGTTCTCAGGGGGGGGGGCTGTGCGGCTCTCACGGGGAACTGTGCGGCTCCCGGGGGGTTGTATAGCTCTCGGAGGGCTGTGTGGCTCCCAGGGGGGGTTTGTATGGCTCCCAGAGGAGGGTTGTATGGTTCTCAGGGGGGGGGGCTGTGCGGCTCTCACGGGGAACTGTGCGGCTCCCGGGGGGTTGTATAGCTCTCGGAGGGCTGTGTGGCTCCCAGGGGGGGTTTGTATGGCTCCCAGAGGAGGGTTGTATGGTTCTCAGGGGGGGGGGCTGTGCGGCTCTCACGGGGAACTGTGCGGCTCCCGGGGGGTTGTATAGCTCTCGGAGGGCTGTGTGGCTCCCAGGGGGGGTTGTGTGGCTCTTGGGGGGGGGGGCTGTGCTGCTCTCATGAGCCGCACCTAGCACCCAGCTTTTAATTCTAACTTATACCCCCGTTGCAGTGTGTATATGAACATTTTCCTGGAGCATGGCTTTACACTCAAAAATCAAATTCTACCAATACATCCCTCTATGTCTGATGATAAATAATAACATAGATATGTCAGGTGTAAATGCTGTGACTATGAAATACTTACACTCACAGAACATTCACTTCCTGCTTTGAAAGGGCAAAATTACTTTAGTTTGCCCAAACAATGGGATTGCCTTGTCATCAGCAGAGCACTGCTGGGAAATCTCATCTGTAATTTCACAAGATCTCAGGGAAAGGCATTTTCCTCCCCTGAGATGATGTGCATGGTCACATGTCTAGTCACATGTGAGAGAGTTCCAGGAAGTAATAAGAGATCTAGTAATCTGCCCTTAGTTAACATGGCAACTGTCAGAAGCCTGGGAAAGAAAAGAGAAAGAAGGCAAAGAATACAAAGCTGACAATTATGTAGAAGTATGTGTTTGTAGATTGTAGAACATTTCTAAAGTTGTGTTTGTTATTTTAAAGATATGGGTAAAGTTCCTCTTTAATACCCTATAGGAAACCTGCAATGAGAAAACATGCAGGCTTCTGTTGCTGACCTTTGCTAGTTGTCTAGTTGTTATGTAGAGCCAAGAGACAACCAAGGTACTATAATCTCCAGACATAAATCAGTAATGGCAGCCTCTGTATATCTCTCAATATAGGTTTCCAAAATATATTTGGTTATTCTATACACCTGAAGTTTTAGCATTTATTTTCCATGCATTTTAGAATAACGGTGGAGATAGGTAGTAGTAGAAGTGTTTGAATAAAGATGTCATCAGCACACCAGCATGACAGAATTTAAGTCAGTGCAAATCCATTTATTGATATACACAGTGGTGACTCTAGGAACAATATATAGGGGGGGCACATAAGATACCACAGTCAAAACTGGGGGGGGGGAATATATATAATCAATAAAAAGGTATGTGTATGTAGACAGATGGGTTAGACTCAGGGCCAGAAGTGCTTGGATGGCCCCCCAAGTGACAGAATGCAATGCTAGGGTCCAGTCACAGCTGGAACTATTTGACCCTGTAGTTCTGCCACTGTATAGAGGACTATGATATCGTCGTGCAAAGTTCATTTATTTCACTAATGCAACTTAAAAGGTGAAACTAATATATGAGATAGACTCATTACATGCAAAGCAAGATAATTCAAGCCATGATTTGTCATAATTGTGATGATTATGGCTTACAGCTCATGAAAACCCCAAGAACCCCAAATCCACAACCTCAAAAAAGTAGATTATAACATGCAATCAATAAAACAAGGATTGTACATAGAACAATATCGGACCTCTGAAAAGTACAAGCATGCATATGTACTCAGTACTTGGTTTGGGATATTCTAATTATTCGAGTTTGTCACTCAGAATCTCAAGTGCTTTCAGGCAACACAGGGTCCTCTTCATCAGGCTCAGAGTAGACATTGTATAACACAGAACCACCACCTATTAGACATGTGCACTGCCAAAAAATTCGTTTAGTTTCGTTTTAAATTCGGATTTGTGTTATTTCGTTTTTCAGGATTCGGGTGTGAAAGTCAATTCGGATTCGGACGAAATTCGGTAGCGTTAGTACGAACGTTCGTTTCGTTTTCTGTTCTTATTCGTTTCGTTCGTAGCAAAAGTGACATTTGAGGGGGAAAAAATATTTTTCTCCTTCTCTGTCACTTTGCTCCAACGAACGAAACGAATAAGAAACGAATAAGAAACGAATAAGAAACGAACAGAAAACGAAACGAACGTTCGTACTAACGCTACCGAATTTCAGAAATGGAAATTCGGATTCGTTTGCATTCGTTATGTCTGTAATTCGGAATTCGGATACATCCGAATGTCCGAATTTCCGAAAATTCGTCCGGATTTAGATTCGGAACGAAACGAATTGCACATGTCTACCACCTATATATACACATATACTAATGAAAAACGTGGGACAAACCAACCCCCCCCGACGTCACAAAGACTTCATATTCCATTAACATTTCAAATACAGTAAACAAAGATTATGGTTGTTGTACAGTGGGTGATGAAAACATCAGGCTATATACAAATACCATCAGATGTGCATATACAGGTGAAACTCGAACAATTAGAATATCGTGCAAAAGTTAATTTATTTCACTAATGCAACTTAGCCGTCTACCAGGAGATTTTGGAGCACTTCATGCTTTCTTCCGCAGACGAGCTCTATGGGGATGCTGACTTCATTTTCCAGCAGGACTTGGCACCTGCCCACACTGCCAAAAAATTTCTGAGATTGTGGATCTGGGTTTTCATGAGCTGTAAGCCATAATCATCACAATTATGACAAATCACGGCTTGAACTATCTTGCTTTGCATGTAATGAGTCTATCTCATATATCAGTTTCACCTTTTAAGTTGCATTAGTGAAATAAATGAACTTTTGCACGATATTCTAATTTTTCGAGTTTCACCTGTAGGTCTTACCAGAAGAGGAAAGATGAACAGAGCAGAGGAAGAATAAGATGCCGTTGTCATTCAGTCTGAAAGTGCTCATACTGTAGCTGTTCTTGCAAGTAACGGCCGCAGTTTGCCAAGGCTACAAGGACGCTGATCGTGGGAGTCCCTCCGTACGTCATGGGATTACCTTGCCACGGCACCTGTGCCGTACCGCTGTAGTGATTGGGCCAAAAACAAAGCAAACTCCGCCCCTACGTGTGTTTGTGTAAGAGTCAGGGTTGCCATAGATACCTGACATCATATTGCCAATTGGCCAGGCAATCTAAGACGCTGGTGCCTTGTGTGGCCCCAAAAGCGTTTGATTTTCTGAGTGACATCTATCAATAAATGGATTTGCACTGACTTAAATTCTGTCATGCTGGTGTGCTGATGACATCTTTATTCAGTTATGTGTGCGGCGCCATCCACAGTCATTTCTAGCACCCATCAACACTTTGGTCTTCTGTACACACACGTTTTCGAAGTTCTACCAGGTGGATGTTCAGGCGTCTGTTGATGCAAGTGTCCAATTCCTCCTAAAGACAGCAATATAACCCAAACCGTTTCTAAATTATTTATTATTTGAAAGGATTTATATAGAGCCAACAGTTTGTGCAGCTCTCTACAAAATACAGGAAGACAGTAC
This sequence comes from Nanorana parkeri, assembly GCF_000935625.1. Taxonomy (NCBI): domain Eukaryota; kingdom Metazoa; phylum Chordata; class Amphibia; order Anura; family Dicroglossidae; genus Nanorana; species Nanorana parkeri. The sequence continues at coordinate 2,886,072 of NW_017306317.1, forward strand.
ACTTACAATACAGATCCATACAAGAGGCAAGCATAGAATGAGGTCAAGAGGATTCTAGAGAGCAGGAGGCCTTGGAAAGAGCAGAGTGGGCTGTCTGGGTGATATTTTGAGATGAGGTTGGTGATGTAGCCGGAGCAGAATTGTGGATGGCTTTGTATGTTCTTAGGCTGATAACTCAGAGACATGTAGCAGAGGTGTTGGTAATGAGGAAAGCCACCTTGTGAGTTAAAGTAGAGAGAGGATATATCTAATAGGTTCCAAAGGTGGTTTTTGTAGAGATGGGAAAACCAATTTGAGTTCCCACTGTCACTGGAGGTTGTACAGGTGAAATGATCGAGCTACATCATGTACAAAGGCCTTTGCAAGCAATCAGTCTTCAAAATGAAATTGTGAGCTGATAATTGGCCCTTGCCAATACCCAGGGCCAAATTTCAATCCAGGGCAGATTGAAGAAAAGTTAGGATCTAGCCATGAGGTATGTCCTGGGATAAAAGTTTCTGGCTTTGCATCTGGAAAAGTTTGTTTTGCTTGTGTGATGGTAGAGGTTACATGAAGTGGACTTCTTAGCTTTTTTATGACCAAATGAAAAAGACTCCAGTTTCTTCAACAGCCAAGTTGTCAAAACCAGCAACTGTGAAGCAGGGTAGTAAACTGGCCCTTGGCACAGAAGAATGTGATGATCTGGAAGAGTCTACATGGTGTCTGCCAAGAGTACGAGGATGAAATTGGGAAGATGAAAATCACTGGTGTGCCTCCTATTTAGATCCTGCAGTGCAGATGGGGAAGGAGTAGTTTAAGTTGTACTGATCCCATGGAGCCACCAGTATTTACTGCTACAGCCAGTGGATCCTTACATCTGGAGACAAACATTTGTTAGTGGACCTGGAGGCTAGGCGGTCCACATGCAGCACCCCCCAGGTGACAAAACACCTCTGCATGATGATTCATTTCTGGAAATGATACAGACAGTATCCAACAACCTGTCAGCACAATAGTGCAATGCAGCAGGCATAAGCTGCAAATAGCCATGACAGCAATAACAGATTACAAGGCAAGGCCTGCTAAGAAAAACTAGGACTTGGAAAGGGTTTCCAGATGCTTGTCAACTTGCTCTTGAAACACTGGAATATCTTTCAGAGAAACAGTGCATGTTTTATTAAGGCAAGAAATGGCCACAATGAGAACGGTCCACTTTTTAGTAAATAACTCCTCCATAGGATATTGCTCAGAAAAGTGTTTAGAAGGAGAAAAAAAATTTGTCAGGAGAAATCCAGTCTTCATACTAAAAATGTTCCAGTACCAAATGAACTGGAAATGTTTTGACAGTGTCTATGGGAGCCCAGACTGGTAACAGCAGTGGATTCAGATGGAGGTTGCCCCATCTTTATGCATGTCAATAAGAACCCAAATGGTATCTTGTAGCCTAGGCGTTAGGTCAGCAGAATGAGGCTCCACAGGCACAACCTCATCCAAAAAGGAACAGCGAGACTCCATAGCAGCAGCTGACTGTGCCATGGCTGCTGCAGCTGCAGGAATGACACTGATGGAGACCGACTCTGAAGGAGAAGTGTGCAAACTTGCGTTAACCCTTCTGAATGGAGTCAGATATCATTGCAGTGATCTATCAGAAAATCCTGCATGGCTATTGAAAACTCCTCTCTGGAAAGGGCAGAGGAGGGATCTAGGACTGAGTGTGTAGCAGGGTATAATGATCCAAGCTATTGGCATAAGGTAGTATGAACACTGTAGTCCATCCTGGAACGGATAGAGGATTGCAAGCTGGAGGCCTATGGGACAACACCCTTTGCACTTAGGATCAAACATTCTGCAGTACAATTAAGGCAAATTGATACACACCAGAACCACACGGGGTACATACAAACCAGCCTGATCTGCTGCAGTTCATTAATGTGCACTGTGGTAACATGCGTTGCATTAAGGCAGCCCATTCATCTGAATAGACTGCTTAACACACCACAATGGACCAAAAATTACATGTGCACCATTTTTTTAGCCATTCACCATACCTCACATTATTAGGGGGAATTTATCAAAACTGAGGCAGAGAAAATCTAGAGCAGATTTGACTGCAACCAATCAGCTTATCTATCCCATTTTCAAATCTCACCTGAGCAAACTGGAGAGAAGCTGATTGGTTGCCATGGGCAACCGCTCCAGATCCTGCCTGCTCCAGTTTTGATACATTATCCCCAATTGTAGCACAAGTGCACTGGAAAAGTGTGTTGGGGTGCTATCCAGCATAAACACCAACACACATCACCGCAATTGAAAAGGTATGAGCAAGCCATTACTTGGAGCTAGATAAACTTTATAATAAAAATTGCAGACTTCCTTCTTAGACATCTGTATAAGAACATTCGGCACAGCCTAAGGTAATCCCCCCTTTTGCAGACTACAAACAAAATGATTTGTCAAACGCAATGAAGATGTCTCATTTACATTGTGGTTGCAGATACCTCAAGTTCAGAAATGAAACCCTTAAAGTTCCTCACCAGAGTGCTGTTTTACTCTATACAAGACATTTCCAGTTCTGTAAAGCTATGGAAAATGTTGGTCACATAATCTAAACTAATGTGGAAGGTCTATCAGGGAAGACGACTACAAGGCAAAGCTGAAAGCTACTTTTTGTGCTCAATCAATTGTTTCTCCAGATTTACTGGAACTGCTATCGATGCATGCTTTAATATTGCAAGATGGCAATATTCTCTTCTACTCTTGGAAACTGGCACAACATTTGAAGAGTATGTTCCACCTCAACCATCTGCAGTTTCAAAGCTTACCTATACCATTACTAAACCAAATCACTGGGTTTCCACAATTGAAGGATTTCATTGGTCACGTCAAAGAGTTACATACTGCATCAGAATATCTCATAGCTAATTTTTAGGAACCAACGCTTATGATGATTTGCTGCAAGCACATTATACTCGCTCAAATAGAAAATCTTCTCTTTAATATCACATTAAGTTGGAATACATTTCAAGGGCAGAGAACAGAAAAAAAATTAAACGGAGACATGGAGAGTACAGGATTATATATTTTACAATTTGCCTTGTTATAATACATTGGAGGCGATATGGTAAGAAGTAAGACTTTATATGTAGAAGGATTTTCGAGCCAATTCAAAGAGCCATGACAAGAGCAAAGCATTTAAATATAGTCAAGCATTTTCTGGTTTAACATAAGAACTTGGCCTTGCAAGGTTTGCGTTTTCTTTAAGGGATTAGTTTGACAGGACACAATAATAAAAAGGTCTATGAAGCTTTGTTTCCCCATCTAGTGAAGAGATGGAAGCCATTTGGCTTCTAGCACATTACATATGGCATTACACCAGCTCCAGAATGAGTTTTTTTTTTTTGCATGACAGTTTAACCGGATTACTCAAACGCAGCACATGTACCAACCCTCAAAGCACAAATGTAAACAAGCTGAAATAAATTCATAATGTAAATTTTGTGCTGTAGCTGAATTGTTTTATTTACAGTAATTTCTTTTTCATAGCAAAGGGCCATGCTGACCAGGCAAGTTGGCAGCTTAAAAAATGTTTGCAACCATGTTTATTTGTATGCACAGACACTAAAATCATCCAGGCGTACAACGTTCATGTTAAGCATGTTGCATTTCTTTTCCAATTTTGTAACTAAGAATCTTGTTCCAGTCAATCTTTGTGCGCGTCACTGGCAGCTGCCGGCGTAAGGCTTTGAAAGTAGTGTCAGACATAGTCTGGTAGTTCTCACTGATTGCAGTCTAAGACAGGAAGAGATACAAGGGTTAAATCATAAGAGTCTCAGCTCACAGAGGGTAAAAACAAGACAAACAAGGCTTGAGTGTTTTATCATCTACTAAGAATACATTTGCATCTTCCCACAACAAGCCTAAAATGTACGTCTAGTTTTGGATAACGTAGGGAAAGGAAAAAGAAAAACTCCCTTCTAACAGGAAGCGAAAGGAAAACTCCAAAGTGACACGAATTTCCTTCTTAAGACAGTTGTCCCCATTGGAAGATTTTCCCTCCCCTCTTGTTCTGGGGACAACTCTAAAGCTGACCATACACCTATAGAGTATCTGCAGATTTTCTATGGTCAGATGGAAAAAGTACAACAGATTCTAACATCTAGCTAAACTGTGTATGGAGGAATCTCCCACTGGGCCAAACTTCAGTATCTTGCTAGCTGGCCTCGTTGGCTGTCAAAACATCTGAATAATGCCTGCATCCAAATTGTTCAGGTATTTTAAACATGTATGGCCAGCTTAAATTTCCCCACATTTTCTTTCTTGGTGAAAATGGTCACCAGTACAAGAGGAACAAATCTCTTCAATGGTGACACAGGTCACAATAAAAAAAATGATAACCCTTTCCCACTATTTTTCTCCAGGAGTTTACTCTCTGGGAACATTGAAGGGGCCGGATGGCTGATTAAAGATGTATAAGTAATATTAGTCTTAGGGTTAGTTCACACCATAAGCCAGGGGTAGCCAAACTCCGGCCCTCCGGTTGTGGTGGAACTACAAATCCCATGAGGCATTGCAAGATTCTAACAGCCACAGACACGACTCCCAGAGAGAGATGCATCATGGGATTTGTAGTGTCACCACAGCACGTGAATGGCACCATAGCCATGCTCTCCAGCCGCAATGCGATAGCCCGCGCGGGATCGCAAGGCACGTTGTGCCTGCAGTGCGATCAAAATAGTGCCTGCAGCATTTTGATCGCACCGGACTGCAGGTGCAATGTGCCTTGCAATTCTGTGCGGCCGATCGCATTGCGGCCAGAGGGCGTGGCTACAGGGCCATTCACTTCAATGGCCCGTCACGCCCACTCCAGCCCGGCAAAAAAGTGATCTGGCCGCAATGCGAGGCAGTGCATTCCGGCCAGAATCAGACCGGAACGCACTGCTTATGGTGCGAACTAACCCTTAGCGTTAACAAAAAGCTAACTTTCTCTTTAGTAATACAGAAAGTTTAATTTTCACAGGAACCCCATGCACCATAAAAAAGGAGCCTGGCCTCTCAACAGGCAATAATTGGCATTCATCCCTGAGCAGCCTATATAGCTCTACAAGATATAACCCTGTGTAACCTTTTATCTGTGATAAAAGCACTGGGCATCCCTTTGTGTAAGTGCAGAAGAAACTGCAGAAACAATGCAATGTGCTTGGTAGGATTTACTGTGCTGTTCAAGAATTGTAACAGAGATGATATGCATTATTTACCTGTAAGGACGACACATACATGGTACCACGGTGCCAGTTTATCATAAATAGAGAGTAATGGAATATATACAAGATGACAAGAATATTAATGTTATGGGGTTTTTTTTCTTAACCCTTTTCCCTGCCAGAGCCATTTTGGATGGCCTAAGATGACTTAACCTGTCAGAGCCTGTGGAAGTGATAGGGCAGCAGTCACCACCAGCGTAAATCTGCTGCCAATGTATAGCATACTTTGGTGACTTCAAAAAGGGTGAAAGAATAACCTTTATTGAGCAGTAAGAAATATTTTTGTATTTTGACTTCAGTTACTTTTTTTAGTTCCAAAATAAAAGCGGAACAGACGTACCTGGTATTCGTTTTCAGCATCCTCTATAATCTTAATGAACTCCTTTGCAGTCTGACTTTCATTCTAGAAGATGCAATAAATCAAAATAGAAATCATGAATATAAACTGGGAAAAGGTTGCTGCCTGATATAAACTTCCTCAATTATTAGACATGACCTGATTTTCTTGGGGCAGCACTGAGTTATGACAACCAACCATCCATGAAAATACAAAGACAAGTGTTGCCATGCACAAACACTAATCGTACATAATCACAATTTATGAAATGTGAGCTGTAAAGAAACATAAAAGTGCCTGTATGCGAGAGGTTTCGTCACTGCCGATTCAGTAAAACATGAAACACACAGTAACCCATAGCAACCAAACATTTTCATACTTGCGATTTCATTCAACGGACACCAGATTGGGCAACTGGGCAACTGCGCTGCCAAAGGTTTTCCTTCAGAACAATTCTAAGACATTTGCTATTCTGACAGAACTTGTCGTCATCTGTTATCATTAGGGATGCACCGATATCTGTATTTTGGTACCGAATACCGATAATTTTTTTCTGGTACTCGCCGATACCAATTACAGAGTACAGGAAGTCCCATTCAGGAAGCCAGGTGGCGTGTAATGACTCACCATCTGGCTTCCCGATTAGCCGGGAAGCGTGTAAAGACTCGCCACCCGGCTTCCCGATTAACACGAAAGTCTGTCCCCTCTCACCTCAGCATGTCCAGCCTGTCACCACGGGGGCCTCTCCAGCCAGGAGCGGCCTTCCTCCGGTACCCAGCCGGAGCCGTCTTGCTGGCCAATCATAGAAGCCGCGCGTCGTGTAATGACGCGGCGCCCTGCTTTCCGATTGGCTGTGAGGCAGGCTACATGCTCCCTCGTCATGTCATGACGAGGGAGCATGAAGCTGGCTTCCCGGCCAATCAGAATGCCGGGCGCTACGTCATTACACGGCGCCCAGCTTCCATGATTGGCCAGCTTCCCAGCCAATCAGGAAGCCATCATTACACGCTGCCCGGTTCCTGATTGGCCGGGAAGTCAGCACCATGCTCTCTCATCACAAGTGAGGAGAGCATGGCTTCCTGATACAGGAAGTATCGGGCTAGGCATTGGAGCATTTCAGCGACTACGGGTACTCGCCCAAATACTCGGTATCGTCACCGATATCGATACTAGTATCGGTGCATCCCTAGTTATCATATAGGTCAGTAAGTTACCGCTACCTATTCGCACACCCATCTCATGTTTTTGTGGGTACTTTATTCCAAAACACTTTTATATGAAATGCACCACAAAAATTATATCACTAAAGCTGCTCATACACAGTGCAGTATAACCGTACATTTCCCTGGATCTAAACTCTAAAAATAAAACAAACATTCTAGATGGGGAGGTTTTTGGCAGAGGAGGAAAACTTCCTCTTTGCCCTAGAAACGCTTTAATTTTCTGTGTACATGGTACAGTGATAACATGTTAGTTTGTACATTGTTGATCCCTCATGGTAATCATAAGGAATGGATTAGCACCAGTAACTGCTGAACCATTTATTTTCATTGATTTAGGATTTTATTTTTTAACCCTTTCAACCAATTTGGTTTGAGGTTGGACAATAATTTTAATATTTCAAATGCGCCCGGGAGAAATAAGGGTTGTTCTATTTATGTAGGTAATCTGCCGTCTAGTTATACAAGGTTTGGAAGTTGTGCTTTAATAGGTCGGAGTGTTGCGCTGTTAAATATATTCCCCAATACTGTAGTGTACAGTTTTTCCAGCAAAATGGAAAAAGTTTGCAAGTGGGTAGCCCTTGGGACCTTAGCCATATATTCATTCTGAAATGAGAAAAGTGGCCGTATGGGTTTAAACTCTTGTAGGAGCACCATCAGACCCCGGGGGGGGGGGGCTTTTACCATTAAACATGCCTTGCGTAGCTTGATTTCCATGCTATCATTCTTTATTACCTCTGCCACCATAGAAGGGAATTTGGGGACACCAAATTCTGATAAAGATTTGTAAATGGCTGCTTGCTTGGTGTAGGATTCTTTCAAAGATACCCATTGTTTCATGTGATTGGTAGTACTGAGCGAAGAGATAGGATGAATTTTACCTTCACCATTTTTATTTAAGGATATACATTTGGAGAGTGTTGTGGGGCCACCACTTGAAGTTTTCCTGGTTTATTCCCTTTAAAACATACAAATATGTGGGCTATGCATTGGAAAGCCCTCTTTGAAGGCTTGTTCACACCAGATCCGGATGCGTTTCTGCATATGCCGTGCATTTTGATGCGTTCCGGTGCATTGGTTTTTTACCTTAAAATGGGCTTTCATGTGTAGTCCAGTGCATTCCAGTATTTGAATGCATTTTTATGAGTTAACAACCGTTTGGTGCACTCCAGAACAGAAAAAAATAGACCATACGTTTTTCCACATGCCCTGGAATTTACGTGAGGGTGCAGAACACAATTAGAAATTGCACAGGGTATAGGCATAGACTGCCTGCTAACAGACCCACTTTAAATACTTTTATACAGTTTTTAGAAGTTGTCAGGAACTTGGATAAAGGTGGGTTTACTATAGTCACCTGTGTTCCCTACCATGGAAGAAGAAAAAAAGGATTTGGGAGTCAACCCACAGTATCTGATCATATCAGAGTTGGAGGGATATTGCCACTATATTACACCTTTTGGCCTGGATGGGTGAAGAACATACTTACAGAAACCGTTAGGGATTCTTCAACATCTTTATGGCTCACCAACTGTACATTTCCATCTTCATAATAATGAACCTATAAAAAAAAATATACAATATTTTGTTTAATGCTACAAAAGTATTACCTTTTGAAGTCTTTAAACAGCAGTTAGGAGTGAAAACAATCAGCCATGTATTAATGCATTTCAGTAAACATTGCAACTCTGATGATAACTTTGCTTTTAAAAAAGGCAGTGTGGCACTGGGAAGAGCTGCAAAATGATCCTCAGGACCAGGACTACAGGTATTTAAAGTATTCAATGGGAATCTACTTCGGGGGAGGAAGTCTCTACAAGGGTTTCAATATGGTTATAGTTAGGGATGTACAGATACCAATACTAGAATCAATGCTGATACAGAGTATTTGTGCAAGTACTCTTAATTGCCCAAATGCTCCGATACCTTCCCAGATACCAGAACTTCCGGTCAGAGGGAGATTTCCTCTGACCGGCAGTGTCGCGAGGGAACATGGAGCCAGCTTCCTGGCCAATAAGGATCAAGCTGGCAAAATAGCATGGAGCCGGCTTCCCGGCCATTTAGGAAGCCGACTCCATGCGGATTGGCTGGGAAGCCAGCTTCCAGGCCAATTAGCATGGAGCATGCTTCTCAGGCAATCAAGAAGCCATTACCTGCCGCCTGGCTTCCCGGCCAGCGGAAGTACTGGTAAGGTTACTCAGTATCTGCAAGTACCGAAATGTAAATATCGATACAGAAAAACCCTAGTTATAGTTCACAATTGACCATAGTCAAACTACTGTGTAATCCAAGATATTTCACAGGCACTCAGAGGATGTTTTGCTACTCATCCATAAAGCTTCCTCAGCTCTAACAGAATAATAGCAGCTTCATGCGGTTTCAATGATGAAGAAAGTGACTGCAATGCATGTAGGCTGTTTTACCACCACAGAAGGTAAACCAGTGAAATACCTGAATTTTTAGGATTCCCACCACCTTCGTAGTAGATTGCGTTATAGTAAATTTCCATTCTGACCTCCAGCGTCCATTCCTAGAAACAGAACAGTACTGAGGCATGAGACAAATGGTTCCTAAATTACAACAATTATGGAAATACATTAATTCCTGCTTGGAATGGAGGTACACCCATCAATTAGTATTCTAGTAAAAACAGGATTTGTGTACTCTTCATAAAATACTTTTCTACCAGTTCAGTTATGGACACAGGATTCAGTGACATTTGGGTTACACTGCCACGTACAGGAGGGTCTGGACACTTTTTCTTTGCCCGTCACCAGCCTGAAATAGCCTCTCACACTTCCAGCATGCCTCAGTTTTCTAACAAAGCACAGCTGTAAACACACTGGAGTGGGACCTGTGTCCTTCCAATGATCACAGCGATTCCCTCATGAACAGCGAGTACAAAAACCGTTATCTTTTTCATTCATTGGCATCAGAAGAGGCTTGAACATCTGGTGGCAGCCTTGCAAACCTGGAAAACAGTCGCCTGGTTCTGAAAAGCCCAATAAGCACTCTCACATCTAGTTGAGTGTGCCTAACATGGAAGAGTGGAACCCAATCTTTAGGGCAAGAAGTTTGAATAATAATTTCTCAAAGCCACCGAGAAGTGGTGGAACAAGCTGGTTCCACTTTACATGGGCCATCAGGGATGACTAGGAGGGTGTCAGCCATTCCAATAGAGGCAGAGGCTGCAAGGTAGACACCTGCAGCTTAAACTACATCCAGACAAAATAGTGAAATCTCTTGATGCACTCGGGCTGGACAGAGACAGCAGCACAATGCTCTGGTAAGCTGAAAGGCTGAAAATACATTGGAAAGGATGAAGATTTTAGGTCTGAACTCCACCACGTCCTTGGCGAACCGATGGCATCAAGGAAAAAAAGCATGTAAAGAGGGATAGCCCCAATAGGGTCAATGGGCGGTTTTGGAAGTGTCGAGAACCAATGTCAAATCCCATTGAAAAACAAGTGGGAGCACAGGGGAAGCTGCATGAGAAGCCATCTACGAAGGTGTTAAAGATTGAGTGGCTAACCGTGTTTAGATCCCAAGTGAAGAGATTTGACCCTTAATAGTACTTAGACCATAAAGCAGGTTGTTAGCTGAGGATGTACGCCTGCCAATAACCCATACCTGGGATGTAAATGGCAGACAAAGCTGGAAAATGAAGTTCTGCGCAGGACAAATGCGTTTTTTACTTCCTCGAAGGAGGCTACCATGAACCCCCATGAAAAAGGGCAAAAGTGCAGACACGAGTAGACTTTTGGACAGAAATGTCCAAGTCTGGGAATAAAAAGTTGAAAGTTTTTCTTGTGGTTAAAAACTCTGGCTTGAGCCAGAACCAGATCCACATACTCCAAAATAATTTTCTCAAAATTGACTGCAAAAGTAGAAATACACCTTGAGTTGGCCATACACTAATATTTTTTTAAATTTTTTTTAGTTCAGCCGGAACAAAATATCACAAATTCCTCCATCCACGCTAAGCAGCGTGGATGGAGGAATCCCCCGCTGTTTCCATTGTATTTGGACAGTGGCTGCCATCAGAATCCTCAAATTGTGCTTACAGACTGGCTGCAAGCACCGTTCGGCTAAAGATTTTACAATGGGCTCCTTCGATCTTCAAATCTCAGCCGGTTTATCAAGAACTGGCCAAACTTTGCAAAGTGTATGATCAGCTTTAAGCCTAATGCAGTCAGTCTACCAAGAGCCCCATCTAGTGGTGGCCATTAACCCCTTCGTGACTGACGACGTACAGTGTACGTCGCCAGCAACTCCAGCAATATAGTAGAATGTTTCTCCAGCAGTATAACTACAATGAATGTTGTAGCGCAGGAAGCCAAACTGTGATTTCTTATTACAGACATATGACGAATACACATACAGCATGCCAATGTGTCTATAGAATGCATACATTCGGATGTTTTTACATGGGCTTCAACAATGCATTAAATATGTATGTTCTCTAAAAAGAGGCATGCAAAGTATGTGAAGCTTCATTTGCAGCTTCAGCACTGTTGGGGTATTCCAAACTTAAAGCTTACGTATACCCTATATATTTAATTTCTGTATGTTTGCCAACATGCCTCACTGTATACAGTTTTGTCAACCTGTTGTAAAGTTTCTTACCTGGAGACCCTGCAAGTACTTTCTGTTGCAGGCAGACAACACAAAGCCACTCCCTCACCATTAGTAGCAATATCACCAGCATATCATTCCTTTATTTGGCCATTGGGCTACCTAACTAATAGACTTGGTACATGGCAGGCTGACAATGTGGCTGCTAATTGCAAGGCAGTGACTTGGCTTTGTCATACTGCAACAGGAAGAGCTGTTACTGGCATAATCTCCCAGTAGGAAACTGCAACAGATTCACAAAAGATCACTTGCTTAAGAAAACTATACAGCGAGACATGATGCCAAAAATAGCGAGTAGGTTTTGGGCTCACATACACTTGATGTGGCCGTGGCATATGCAAATGACTAAACTAAATATTTATACATTTTTACACCAAAGAGAAAATGCAAACATGATTTCTACTTACAGTACTAGATCCATTAGGATAATGATCTTTCACATAGGATCTCACTGCAGAGTCCACAACATTCCTCCACGATTCGATGGCATTTTCTCCCTCATGGGGCTTGGGATCACTGGCCTCCTTCCTCAAGTGATCAAATCTAAAGGAAATCTTGTTCTTTGGATCCAAAAACCTCCCGTTACCAAGATCTCCATGTTCCGTTATTAATGCCTAGGGAGAGACAGGAATGTTATTCTCCATTCTAGCCTTATCCTGAGAAGTCTACAAAACTCCAGATCCCAAACTGTTTCCTCAGTTTCAGCTGTAAACTATCAATATTCCCTCAGGAGGTTCTGTATTGACACTTTACAACCTGTGAACCCTGAGAAATATAGCCAACATATGAAGAACAGTACTAATGCCTACTAACGGATCACTTGTAGATGTAGTTGTGAGGGGAACGGGGAGATTTTACTGCTCTTGTAACCAATTACAGAGTATATCAGCCTCTTTGCAACATAACGACGCCTTAATAACAGAACTACAATCTACCTGCTTCTAACATGTGAATACGTTTAGATGACCGTTTGACCGACTACACTGCATAAAAGTCAGTTTTTAACTTGCCTATCGTGAAAATGTAAAAAAGGGTAGATGGGTGGATCTTCAACACAGTGAATTGTGTTTACAGCAGCTTACAATTAAAGCAGACGCCGTGTGAAGTTTCCCCAAGGAAGAATGAAGCAGATGACTGCTGAACACTGACGGTCACAGTGGCAAAAAAAAAGGGGCTGGTTCAAGTCCCACAAACCCTTCCTAAGGGGATATCACTGTTTTTTCCTATTTATTAACCAGTTGACATCCGTGGTGTTAAACCCCCTTCCTGGCCAGGCCATTTTTCATCCAAAAAATTGCCATCTGGAGACGGCGCGGCAACCCGCAAATGCAGCAGTGCCGTCCGTCCGTTTTTTTACTACGGACGGACGGCAAGAGGTTAAAGGAAATTTGTACAGAGACAATATGGAGGATGCCATTGCCATCATCCTCACTCAAAATCCAAAGGACAGCTGTAGTGTGAATAGTGAAACCAACCACTAAGACAACAAAAACAGATCCCTGTGCTCAAAGTGAACACGTAACTAAATCAATAATGAAACATAGGGCTGCAGCAACTAAAAATCGATGAAATTGATTATAAGCGATAATGACAATCGCTGGCAACGATTCTCATCATCGATTAGTTGATTTTCGATTAGCTGCCACTGCTCCTCCATTCTCCTCCCCGCTGGTGCTGGCTGCAGTGGTCTGTGTCCCTTTTAATCCTCGCTGCTCTCCCCGCCCTATCAACAGAGGCAGCAGGTACACAGATCACTGCAGCCGGCACCAGTGGGGAGGAGAGACTGCATTCCCCTGCTGCCCCGTGCCTCCGCTCCATCTAGGAGGCTGGGAGCCATGCTTGGCCTACTATTGGATATTTTAAAATGCAATAGCAGGCTGGCTATTGCATCCGCCCACTGCCTGCTGTCAATCAGCAGTGGAGGACTTGATGGAGATCTCTCTATCTATCTCTCTATCTATCTATCTATCAGAGAATGTCTTTTTTGACATCTTGTCTACTGGACTAATATGGCTTACCCATATATATATATATATATGCTGCAGGAGCTGCACTGCCATGCCATTCTATTCAATGGATTCCAAATGCACCTCCCATCCGCAGTGTGATTGTCCGCACTGGAACGCGTGGTACTGCAATGCCCTGCGTTCTAGTGCAGCGCAATTTCAAAAATGTGTATACCGTTTTATTCTGAAGTAAACTTTATGTCTGCAACGCTTCATTTGTGTATTTTATTCTAAATAAATTAATTTTTTTTATTCTATCTGATTAATCGGGAAAAAGAAAAAAATACTAATCACTAGGCATTAAAGCCAGGCAACTAGCATTTTCAGAAGAGCTCAGCAATGGCCACTCCCACGGTTTAAATATATCAAGCTTCTTTAAAGCCAGAGGACGACAAGCAACTGGAGTTTTTAGAAAGAGGTTGGAAATGGCAGCCCCTACTTTACCTCAGTAAAAGGGGAGTCATCAGATGCAGTAGGGCTCAGAGTATGAAACCATAGGACGAGGCAGGGGACAATGACACTGCTGGAAAAGTCGTATGCTGAAGACACTGACGGAAGCTTTGTGCTAGAATATGGGGGAAGTAGGAGATGCCACAGCGTCAAGAATGCTACTTTGGGGGAATTTTGAAAATGGCTTATGGTCTTGTTCCCCTTCAGCTCCTCCAACCTTGTAGAGGGTTAATGTACAAGAATGTGTGGACGTATGAGAGGTACAGTTTGTTATGTGGGAATAAGTAAGAGAGACTCCGAGTTATCTTGTTCCAGGTGAGGTTGTTATGGCTAAGCAACAAGTTCCTGGAAATTTACAGAGTATTGGATTTCTATAGTTACATACGTGGCTTTGTCTGGTATTAATAGGCATGTCACATGTTAATCAACTTCTCTGCATAAATTGTCAAAATGGTATAAATGCATCCTTGGAATGTAAACCACCTAGCATGTTAGTCTTTGCTGGTAAAGTGCCATGAATTCCAAAAGGAACTTCTACAAGTCTCTGCTGGCATTATAAAATGTTCTGAAGAGATTTTTTTGTATGAAAGTTTGCCAGTGTATGGCCAGAAGAAAAACTAAATTAGCATGGGAGGAGTGTAAGCAAGAGAACCTGTCACTTTGTCCTGAATGGTCATATTGATAAGATTCTTGAAAAATGGAGCCCGTCATAGAAAGGACAAAAAACGAAACACACACAACTGTCTTTGAGCAAAAATGATCCAGCTTTGCAGACAAGAACGTACATACCTGATCTTCATATCCTTCAATTTTTACTGGGGTAAACTGATCCAAGTTGTACTGTGCGAATGCGCTAGAAAAATAAGCAGCGAATATTTACCAAAATTAACATTTCATTTCACATCACACAATCAACAGCCACAATCAATTACATTAATATTTCTTCCATCAATTCATAAAAGTGACATTTCTTCAAGCTCCCTCAAGTGTCTATAAGCCTAGATGGCATGGACCCTGACAACCAGGAGCATTGCCAGCTTTTCAGGTCATTAGAGACTGCAGATATTCAATAGGTTAAAAGTAAACTGTCTTGGAGACTTGGGGTGAGAAGAGAAGACCAGGTAAGCAGGACCTGCACAGGTAGTGAACAAAGATCAATGCCACTCACGTATGTAAGAAAAGGTATTGATACCTTGATGGAAAACCCCAAGCAATCAGTTCTATACATACATGTTACCCGTTTTAGTTTTTAACATGGTCATTCACACACCGCTGCTATACTGCATAGCCAGAAAACTCACTCAATGTTCACTTTAACCTTTACATTTTTCAGTGTCATCTGCTTGCTTTCATGAGGTTGGTTCATTTTTCAGTCGGCAAGCTGAAACACTGCTGAGCAGAGTAAGCAGTTCACAAGAACGGCTGAACAAAATGCAAGTCCTTTGACAGATAAGTGATCTGTTTTATGTATTTCATCTTTGCCTGGAAATCTGCTATAGCTTACAGGATAAAGACCTCTGTCAAGTGTTTACTGATGTCTGTGCCCCAAAGATTTCACTTCACTTCCTGTGTCATCATAAAAGACAAAGCACAGGGGCTCATCTTCACAGCAGGGGCATGGACATTAAATAAAACCTGATGGAGGTTTAAACTCACCCCCAGTCTTCCCTATTGTTTAATCCATAGTTGACCTTGAGGACGGAAAGCACATACCGATATTAAAGATAACTACCATGCACATAAATCTAATAGTTCTATACTGCAAAGCAATTCATTATACTGCCCTCCCCATTGATGCAATACTGGATATCGCGCTCATTCCTTGTGGCCTGTAGAAGAATGAACTATAACCGATTCTGTTCTTACTAACCTCCACTCTAGTGGCATTAGGCCGCTTGTATTTCATGAAGAGGGACTAGAAAAATCTGCTCTACCAGCAATTTGCTGGAATCAGATCTGCTATTGTGTGCTTTTTTATGGAATGGTCTGTAGGAGGGTTTCTTACAATGCTTCATAATGAAGGAAGGAAAACTAAAGATGAACTGCTGCTGGATAAAAAAAAAACCTATCAAACCTGGAGCAGTGTATGGCGACCCATCAGCTTCTCTTTCTCAAACTGAAGAGAGAAGCTGATTGGTTGCCATGGGCAACTACTCCAGATTTTGTCTGCTCGAGTTTTGATCAATTCCCCTTGCATGCACAGCAGCTGTAAAGGGAGGATCAGCACTTCCAATCAGGAGTCTAATAATTTGTACTGTGCTGCTGGTCCAACAGTGAACATGCTTACAGGAGAAGAGAGCACAGGGATTTGATCACTGGTGTGCTCCTGCACCTTTATTATGTTTGGCCAAACTGTGCTGCATTACTGGGGTGGATCTCAAGACTGTATTGACAAACATGTCACCAGTATTGCCTTGTAAATTTGGGATATTAATGCCCGTATACAGATATTTTAATATTGGACAACACAGGTAAACTTCCATGCTTATCTCGTGCCTATATACAGGACCATTTACATTACACAGAAAGCATTTCATTAATGCACTGCTTTAAGAGGTCTTCTACATACAGTGGTCATTAAAAAGGAGAACTATGGGGTTAAGGCTTTTCCCCATAGTTCTCCTTAGGGTAACGGAAGGACACAAACTAGCGTCCTCCCGTCACCCTAAGCTCAGTATATTGCGACGCCGCAGCTGTAGCGGATCCCGACAATTATGTCTGGATCCGCCCAGCTGCGTGAGTGACAGCTGGCTCTGCCTATCTAGAGGCAGAGCCAGCTGTACCCGCCCCCTCCCCGTCCGTTCTGCCAGTCAGCGCTGGCAGATCGGAGCGGGGAGGGGGGAATCCAGCCACTCCCCTGTCATGGCAGAGAGCTGTGACAGGATCGGGAGGTGAGCGAACATCGGTATGTGTTTGTTCACTTCCCGATCTACTGAGCCAACCTGTGACAGTCTCATTGTCACAGGTCGGCTAGAACTATGAGGTGAGTGAAAAGCACTCACCTCATAGTTCTTTAAGACTGTACTTGGCAGGGCACATACATTCCATATATGGGATATTGTGCAGTAGTACTGTAACATGTGATATATGAGATTCCAACAGTGTGGTCGAAATTTTGGTGGAACAGTAATGAAATGAACACTTACTGAGCAGCGCCTTCCCTGAGTAAGTTGTCATTGTTGAGTAGAAGCCGAACATCTGTAGAAGAAACACATACAAGAAAGTAGTTATTAGCCATCCTCAGAATATAGAATAGAACATCAGTTGTATAAAGAAAAAAAAAAAATACACTGCCTGAAAATAGGAATAATCATGATTTTTAAACAGCGTGCAGTAGATATTAAATGATAATAATATTAGTGATTCACATTTATTTTTATATATGCACCAAAATTAAAAACGGTCAGATTTGTAGCCAACAGTCCTTACTATTTCCAGCTAAAGATTGATTTGTGCACATTCAGGGCCCACTCCCACTATTGAGGTAATACACCGTCTGAATGGCACCCCAACATAACTTGCCAGCAGTTGTGCACCAATGTCCATTGGGGTTCGCTGCCAGGAATTATACATGCACCTATTTTGATGCATTAAGCAGCTCATTGAAATAAATGGGACAAAGTAACTCCAGAGCAAAATGGCAGCAAAGCACAGCCAAGGGGGTGCAGAGATCCCATCACTGCACCAGGGAACTTTGACGGGTAAATGTGCTATATGTTTTGTATACTAGCAAATAACAAGCGCTCCCGGGGCCCCAAACAGTAAAGTTACACTTTAAAAAGAATGCCAGCACATTGGTTTTGGTATAGAATAGTTCTCAGCACCAAAAACAAATCTAGATATAAAAGGTGACCCACAGTCCCGGACCATTAACAACTCAGGCCACTCCTTAGGGATTGTACACACCATGTCCAGACCAGAACACTTTGTCCCTGGACCAAAAAAGCATCCTAATGTATCCCTATGGTATTTCTGGGCTCTGTTTACACCAGCGCAGTCCGTTCCGAACCAGACAATGGTCTCTCAACAAATTCTCTCTGGCCTGGAATGCACTTTAACGCATGCACACGCACCTGAAAGCCCATTTTAAGCTAAAAAAATTGCGGTAAAAAAGAAAAAGCGCAATGCACCGCGTTCCAGAAAATGGTGTGACCCTGGCCTTATATTTAACAATTTCCTGTGCTTTACAAATATTCCAGTGGAGGACTATGAAATATGAATGCGTCTTCCCTAGTCCATGTAAACTAATACAATAACACATAATCTACATCACACTAAAATGTGTCCTATTTACCGGCTTCATTAAGAATCATTAGTTCCGTCACCCTGGGAAGCACATCACCATTCTAAATGCTGCCCCTTGTTTTTATGTGGAAAGCAGCGAGAAGCGTGCCAAATGAAATGCATTACTCACCATTAAACACTTCGTTGAATTCCCCTGGAGGAGAATGGATGATAAATTTTGCTGCTACACGTACCTAAAACAAAGAAGAAGAATGGACAAATTAATTCTAACCAACACAAAATATACGGTATGCGTATTTTAAAGCTGAACTCAGGGCCAACAGCTTAACATACAGAACATATTAAATTCATATAGGAGAGCACTTTTAGCTACTAAAATGATTGTATTATTTGGGAACTGATCTTTCTCTGTTGCAGTTTTAATTTCAATTACAGGTCCCTTCCTTGAACCCTTTGAATTTGTCACTCTGCTCTTTCCTTCTACCAGCATGCTTCTTGCACTGCAGCACACCTGACTGGTTCTGGATGTTGCTTCTCCCTCCCTAAACTCTGGATGCTGAGGGAATATTTATATCACTTCCCTCACATGGTAGCCCCCCTTCACCTCCCTCTAGTACTGTTAACCCAGGCAAGATGTCTGACATATGAATTACTTGAAATGTGCAATACTTTTGACAAAGCAATGCTGAAATTTCAACCCGTCTTTTGGGTCATTACTGGAATCAGGCAATTCTCCAAGGTGGCCAGCAAAATCTTTTAAATAAACAGTGTGCATGACCACATTGTCTGACGGACACTGTACTTTGCACTCATTGGCTGCCTGTAAAAGGAAGGAGTGAGGGGAGCACAGTGCAGAAGCAGAACTTGCTGTTGTACTCCTCTTCAGTGGGAAACCTGAATGCACTGAAGTGTGGTCACCAGAGGCCCCTCCCGATCAGGGTGAGGAGCAGTTAGCAGCACAGCAAGACCTCAGCAGGCAAGGGAGACCGACCCATAGTGTTGTGTGTATGTAGCCCAGGGGGTGGACATATGGTGGTCAAGTGAGGGGTCTGGGCTGACCAGCAAAGGACTCAGGGAAATGTGTCAATAACAGACAAAATAGTAGTATCACCAAGATGGTGAGGGTTAGGTAGGTGTCAACCAGGTGTACGGTCAGCATCAATGAAAAGCTGTGTAGACTCTGGGCTCATACAGGTTCTGGCGTGCATTAAGTGTACATGACAGTGATGGTAAACTACATTGTATGCACACAATGCATTGCCACAACACCCACAGTGCTTACAGTATTCTCTTTTAAAAGGAGAACTAGGTGACAACCTTTTTTGCCCATAGTTCTCATCAGGGTCACAGGAGGACATATACTGTGTCCTCCTGTGACCCAAACCATGCTGAGAGTGCCGCAGACGGGACGGATCCTGACAATACTGCGAGATCCATCCTGCTAGCTGATTGACAGCGGGCTCTGCCTATGTAGAGGCAGAGCCAGCTATGCCCGCCCCCTGCATCGATCCAATTAGCACTGAAGCATCGGAGAGGGGAGGGAGAGATCGCTGCGGGGAGCGGTTACTGACAGTAACCACTCTTTGCATGAAGATGAGCGTGAAGTGATAGGATCGACGGTATGTTTTCACTCACTTCCTGATCAATAGAGCAGACATGTGACAGTTTCAATGTCCAACATCGGCTCTAACTATGGGGATGAGTATAATTTACTACTCACTCCATAGTTCCCCTTTAAACTTTTAGTATTTTATGTAATTATGGTGAAACAAATTGGAGGGGGAATTTATTAAAAAAAACTGGGACAGAATCTGGAGCAGTTGCCCATAGTAACCAATCAGGTTCTCTATTTAGTTTGTTCATTTAAGATTTGAAAATGAAAGAGATGCTGATTGGTTGCCATGCACAGCTGCTCCAGATTCTGTCTGCTCCACTTCTGATAAATTCCCCTCCCTCAAAGTGTTGTGATAACATGACAAAAGCGTACATTTTATCACCACACACACACACACACACACACACACACACACACACACCAACAGACCCTACACAAAGTGAGGCTTCTTGGCTTTCCTTTGCATTGGGACTGTGTTGCACCATGCTGCACAATAGAGGAAAAATGTATGGGGAATCTGAAGTAAACAGACACATGGCCATTTATATCAGATTACTCTGAATCCAGCACAATCAGGTCTGCAGAAACAGATCTCTGATCCATTTTGTTTTTCCAGATCTGGCCAGAGTCAAGGGTAACCGGGTGTAAACAGACGCTCAGCCATTTACACACTGCTGCCCATAGACTTACATTGGGCATCTGATCGGGTCCACCTGGAAGACAGGTGGATCCGATTGGACCACCCACGTGAAAGGGGCCTTACACAACACACAAACACCTACCTTGCTGTTGAAAAATACTGCACAGGCAATTGAATAACCAGCCAAATTAAACCCCCTGCAGACCCTTCTCCTCTAATCTACTACTCACATGCAATTCTCTTCTCTGGCTGCCCTATGGCCAAAGAAAGAAGACCCCACTGTAGAAGTGCAAACTAAGCGTCAAGTAAACAATTCATCCACACAGCTACCTCCTCATTTATCACTTCCCCCTCCCTTTTAGATTGTAAGCCCTCAGGGGCAGGGCCCTCCTTACCATCTTGTCTTGAATTGTATTGTGATTTTAATGTCTTCCTTACATTGTGAAGCGCTGCGCAAACTGTTTTGTTGGAGCTATATAATAATAATAATACCGGTAATAATAAATAGTAGCCAGTGCTCCCCTTTACAAAATAACCTACTTTTAGAAAGTGTAAAATGTAGCTACAAAAAGTGAATATCTGTGGAAGATAGGGGCCTTCCGGATTGCTGGCCCTGACATCTCAGTCCTTTCTGGGAAGATTTCTGGGGAATGCAGAGTAGAGGAAATCTTGCAAGAAGACATGCCAGAACACTGCAAGAGCATCCCCAGGATTTAGCCAGAACAAGTGTGATGTCATCGTCTGGGCACCGCAGGTAGAAGATGGGGGGGGGGGGGGGGGCCAAAC
>NW_017306317.1:2907813-2974768 GCF_000935625.1 Nanorana parkeri
CGGTACATTTACAACTTATTCATAGCAAGTACTATGTGAAAGGGGAGGGGGTCCAGCCACTGTAATCAGGCCATACATTTTACTGCAAGGTCCTCTTTAACCACTTGCAGTCCAGAGCAATTTCTTAAATTTTTTCACACATGAAAAAATATCTGAATTTTTGCCTAGGAATTACCCCCAAACAATGATATTTTCTGAAAGCGGAGGTCTTGTACAATAAAGAAAATGCTAGTTGCAATTTATTATGTGGCATGATATTTGCACAATGTTTAATGAAGCCAATATTTTTAGTAGGGATGCAGATACCAAGTACCGTACAAGTACCGATACTTTTCAAGCTCCAGGACTAGACTAGAGAAAAATTCAAAAGTATGGAGGCAGCTGTCATTTGTAAGGAGCACACGGAGCTCCTGGGATTTGTACATCTGTTTTAATGTACGATTTTGTTTTTATAAAATATAAAGAGATGCACCGATACCAGTTTTGCAAGTACAAGTACTGATACGTTTATTGTCATGTGACAGTTTTTCTAAAACAATACAGACTAATGATTTCAGGACAGTGGTGGAGTGCCAGAGCCAGGTCCCAGCTGCAACCCTTGTAGTACTCATGAAAATGCCAAGTATCTGCACCGGTACTCGAAAAGTATCTGCGCATCCCTACTTTCTAAGGATAAAATACACTGAAATTAATTTCAGTGCTCACAATCAGAATATAATACCAGATGTTTTTTTTGTGGGGGGTATAATATAAAAGATGGTGTGTCAGGTAAATGGATACCAAAAGGTGGAATAACACTTTAAGCTAAGAAAAGACCAACAAATATCTAAGACAGAACTGCTCATAGACATGTTAGATCTTGTAGCCGACAGCTCGGCATGGAGTCATTATCACCACCATCATGTGGAAATCCTGCAACTAAAATTCCAATGCTGGAAATGGAGAATGTCCTCAATGAAGGCTGTTTCTACTTTTTAAGATGAAAACAGAACCTGTCTTTCATTTCGAACATGTAATATGCAATGCAAAATGTTGACAGCTGAAACTCTCAACTGCAGCAGAAAGAAATTCTGTTATTTAGGTCAGGACCGAACACCAAAAGAATTTCCATTTTTTATCACAACACAGACCAAAGTACATTGACGTCTTTTGTGCCCATTTTTGGCTAAACAATTCAGAAAATGAAAGGGGAAACGTGAAAAGCAGACATGCCAGGATTTAAGTTCCACTATAGAAATGCTGAAAACATCTTAAAGACAAAAAAAAATTCACACTAACAGATTCTTTTCTTTTTTTAAATCCGTGTTTATTAAACAAAATGATAGACACTCGCATGTATCAAAGAAAAAACAAGGACTGCACGCAGGCAGTCAACGGATCTGCATTTGCAATGTATGAGCATACATGTCATTAAAGTTAGCAAATTCTCAAACGAGTCAAGCTGTACCGAGACTCAGCGGCACAACAATATAATTTGGTCCTGATGAAAAAACGTCATATCTGCCACTGGTCAGAAACATTACACAACATATTTCGGATGCACATCTGGATCGCCATTTCGCGTAAAGTGTTAGTGCTTTGGGCTGTGCCCCCCTGTCTTAGCTCACATCCATTGAGTAAAGTGACAGGACCTCTTGTCACAAGGTAGGCACTAAGCCCCGAGCACCGTAGCATTTCAACTGTAAAACAGTATGCATTCTGAGAATAAGGCGAGTAAGGCAAGTACCCCGAGGGGTAAAGCAGAAAGAAGAAAAAGAGGGAAGGTTGAAAAGCAGCAAGCAGTAAAGGATTGGGGGGACAGTGAGAGGGGAACGGAACGTGGAAGAGAGGGGCCTACCAATTCCAGGACCCGTCTAATAAATAGGTCAGCTGTCAGTTTCCTTGGACAGGTCTGTAGACCCAACAGGAGTCCAGGGAACAGGTCTTCCGACTCAGGGGTACCAAAGTTTAACTCTCCGGGGTCATGATCTGCAAGTAAGGGTCAGTGGTGATGTAAATTGTCCACGCTCTCCAAGTGGTGCGGAACCTCTCTTCCGTGCTATGGACGGAGGGATCAGGTGACCGAAGGAGAAGGAGAGATCCACGCCGGTACTTGACAAGGAGATATTAGAAGGGGTTGGAAAACCAGAACGTAAAAGACCTTTTCAACAAGGAGCCCCTCTTGGGGAACTGTCAGTGAATGTTTGGAGGACTGCCGGACAGATTGATCAAGTGTCACTGAGAGAAGGAAGTTGCCCTTTCTTAAAGTGCTGTTCGTTGGTTATGCATGTAATGATACATGCCCCTTGAAATGTCAGTTTCTTTGCTGTTATTATTTTAGAGTTTTGATTTATTTGCACGTTTTTTTTTTTTTTTAGGAGGATTGGAGGGCCAACACAGAGCCCCTTCTTACTTCTCAAAGTTTGTTCACAGCTTGAATTAATATCACGGTTTAAATGTAAGTTTTCTGTGTTGTTTTACTACACCGCTAGCCAGAGGTTAGCATGTTTGAGATATACATGCCGAACCAATGAGGTTGATCACTGGTACTAATTCTGAAGGTTCCAGTGTTGATTTTTATTATTCTTATTATGTTTGTGTGTTGAACCTTCTAGTCATATGTAAATAATTCACTTGTATCAATTTTTCACAAGGATTGTCGCAATTTAACACAGATTTGTATTAACACTTTAGTGTGTAGTTGGTTCACATAGACCGAGCGCAACATATTTGCTTTACATTTATTCACCTATACACATTGTTGCGGCTGGTCCAATCAGGTAGTTAGGCACGCATTCCCAGCGCAGTGATTTCTGTGATATAATGATTGCTGCCATAGCCTCCAGATCACCCTTGGTGGTGAGCCACAGGAGGATCTCTCTCCAGTCCACCCCGTCGATTGCCAGGTCTATAGAGTCTGCAGACGGGAGAATGGGCGAGGGGATAGGGGATGATGGCAGGTCTCGATCACGGGTCGGATCCACCGCGTCAGTAAGAGGCGCCGGCGGCTTGGTCCATGTCTGAGACAGAGTGGGGCCTGCTGCCGCTGAACGGGTAGTTACCATGTTGGGCGGTCCACCTACCCGGCCCGAAGTGTCGGCGGGGGCGAAGAAGCCTGTCAGAGCGGATTGTCTGGAGCTCCGGGGGTTGCACCTGGCTGCCCTGTGGTCAGGACATGCAGGGAGAGGGAGATTATGGTCACCTGGAGAGTGGGTTAGTGCCGGCCGGTGCAGCGCTCCGAGAAGACGCATCCTCACGGCGCGATTGTTAAGCCAAGCCCCCCACACATACAGATTCTAACATTTTACCATCTGCACGCCCCAATGTACAATTTATCTGAAAGGTCACATAACATTAAGTGATGTGTTGAGGAAAGTGTACAGGAAAGGAAAGGAAATCTATGGATTAGGTTTGGCTTTTGTGCTCCTAGCTCATTTTGAACAAGAATAGCAGCTACACCTATGTTGACACAATATTTCTCCCTATGATGTCTGCTATCCAAGGTCAGGGCAAGGGCTAGAGTCTGCAGGAGCCTGATCACAATGTTCTGCAAGCCTGAATGTGAATACAGTAAACCTCCCATTATCCGGCATTTAAGCAACTGGCACTTTCCGGGCTAGTTCATACCGAAAGCATGTGCGTTCCAGAGCGGTAGCTGCAGGAACGCACCGCGATCGCAAAGAAACTTACCCCGCAGTCTGGGGTGTGGCGGTGCATTGAATTCAATGGCACCACCTCCACGCCCCCCGCCTGCAGGGTGACCCGATGTGTGGCAAAACCTTGCCAGTGTTCCGTTGCACTGCAAATGCAAAAAATAGAGCAAGCCCTATTATTTGCGTTTGCAGTGGAACGCAACGCTGGCAAAGCTTTGCCACGCGTCCAATCGTACTGTGGGCGGGGGAGAGTGGAAGCGGTGCCATTGAATTCAATGCACTACCACGCTCCCTGGGGGAAGTTTCTTAGCGATCGCTACCGCTCTGGAACACACACGCTTTCGGTGTGAACAAGGACACGTTCTCAAAATATTGAGAACGTGTCCTCGATTATTATTTTTTTTCAGTGGCTTGATGCACATAGGGCATAGGAACGGACCTGAGAGAACTTTCTGACCAGCTGAAATCAGAAGAAAAAGTTGAAGTTGGCACAACCTGGCTCAACAAAAGCTTTTTTTTGTCCCAGTTAAAAACAAATAATAATAATATAATGACCGAAGACAATCAAATGCAGTCACTGTTTCGATATTCAGACAGCCCCAGGCTCTGAATGTCCGAATACAATAGCCAGCAGTGGAGAATTCTCCATCCACAATATTTAGCATGGATGGGGGAATTAATTGATTTCCCGGCAAGCCAGGAGACCTGATCTCAATCCTGCAGTTACGTTACACTTACAGGTCTTTCAGCGCCCTCCCCCCCGACTGGAAAGGGAAAGGAGAAACAGTACAGTTAGAAAGATCATTGTCACACTGCTTTCTACTCCTATCAGCATGTCCATTCTTAGCACATAAAACACTGCAGCACAATGGATTGGCTTCATTGTGCTGATTAGTAATTAGATGTCCTCTTATGATCCAAAAGAGAAACAAACGTCAAAAAAGTTGGGGACATAGTTCTCTTGTAATGATGTATAATAAACAGAGCTGTGTTTGTGTCTTTTATATCTGTCTGGAGTTTAGCTGTAAGCTACAGCAGTACCCGCACTCTTAAAGGACACCTGTATTAGGCCCCGTTCACACCAGGGCAGTTTGGTTGCGCAGATATTTCCGCGCTGAACCACTGACATGAACAATCCCATACATTCCTATGGGAACCATCTGCTCCCTAAACTACTTTTTCACGCTGATAAGCTCGGTTTCCATATAGATTTCAATGGCAACATGCTGATCAGCACATTTTTGGGTATTTTTTAATTGCGTTTCAACACTGAAATGCTATTAAAAATGCCCAAAAACGCACTTTCAAAAATCGTGTGGAAACCGTGCTGAAATGCTTCTGCCCTGGTGTGAATGGGGCCTTAAAGGGTTCTAAACCCTCCATTTTGTTTTCATATATCTACTGCTAGCAAGCAGTAGATATATGCAAAAAGTTTTTGGTTTTTTTTTAAACACTTTGCCGCGCACTCCTGTCCGAAAATGCTCGGCATCTTGGGGCGGGCGCATGCACAGTTCAGATTTTCGGCCGGGAGACGAGGAGAGATGCAAGGCAAGTCTATGGACGCGTGCACCCGCATGCAGACACCGTGGGACAGGAAGTGCCAGCAAGGACAGAGGAGTCAGCGCTGGATCGGAGACCCACAGCAACGCTGGAGGGACAGATGAAAACATCAGGAAAGAAGAAGATCGGATTAAGAGACACCATTTAAGGTAAGTGCTAACATTAACATTGGGGGGAGGAGAAAAAAATGTATCCTTTAATGTCACTTTGAGAAATGCCATAAATGACCTCAGAAAAATGGTGGTTGCCTGTTGTCTCCAGGAACCATACAGGACAAAGCAGTGGCTATATTGTAGAAGTGAATACTTCTACAGACCCCTCCGCCTTATTTTCTAATGGCACCCCAGTCTTGCAAGTCAGATTGCGCGGTTTCCCATGGCGATTCCGGCCATGCAATCACTCATGTTCGCGGAAAAAAAAAGAAAGGTACATGCACCTTTTTTCAATGATTACCGCGCGGATGTAACCCCATTGAAATCAATAGGGCCGCGCAACAACTGCTGTGTGCAACCGCACGTCCTGGGATCGTATAAGTCTGCACCAGCCCTTAATGTCTCTCTAAGCAGTTACATTTAGGTCATGCCAACTTTCAAGGTTGTCAGTGTGCTTATTGAAGCCCTCAAATGGCTGGTGTCATAGCTGATCACGCGCATAATCCTGGCAACTGCAATCCAAATAGAGGCAAAGATGGCACCAGTCTTGGGTGTAGTTCCGCACTGTATTTGCATACCTCTTGTCAAAAAATTGCAACAGGGAAGTATGCTACACTTGAGTGATCAGTCAGTCATGACAATCTGCTTCCTAAACATAATGAACACATATATGAGAATCACTGACTCTGAGCAGCATGTACAGTAACTGTGTGGCCAGATGCCAAACCTTAAACAAGCCTGTTCTGCACTAATGGATTTAAGGGCTTGTTCACACAATGTCCGGACCAGATCTGGTCCGCATCTGGAGCAGATCTGCAGATACGGTGCTATACGTTTGACACGTTTTTGATGCGCTCCAGTTAAAAAAAAAAAAAAAAGGTTTGGGGGGAGGGGGGGTGTCAGTATGTTAGATGCAGTGCGGTGCGTTTTCAGCATGTTTTCATTGCATTTGACGTTTTTGAGTTTGTGCGTTTCCGGACCGTACAAAATGTGACGTGCAGTATTTTTTCTGTCCGGACTTAGGGATACATTGGGATGCATTTTTAGTGCACACAGGGCACAGAAAGTGGACTTATATCCTTTGTGGTTATTGAGGAACATGAAATGAAAGTTTTTGTTCCTGGAGTTCAGGTTTAAAGGCCCATTTATACTTTAGCACAATGTTTCGTTGAGTAAACATGTAATACATTAAAATGTAAGTAAATCCCAACAAACTTCTCTTTTTTGCATCCCTTTAGTCTATGAAATATAGCATTGAAGGTGTTTTGTTACTCATGTCCATATGACGGCTGCTTCCCAGACATGAGGAATAAGAACTTTCATAGGACAGGAAGTGTGCTACTAGAAGGATCACCAGGTGAAAACAACATGGAAAACAAATGCAACGACCACATTTAAGGATTGGTAATCTGCAATATAACATTTGTTCTTGGGCTTAGATAAGTGTATCATAGTCATCCAACGGCTTCACAACTTTATACATTAGTGACACAAAAATGTAGACAAACCTCTTTTGGACATCACCGACTGCAAAACTTTAAAGCAGAACAGGCTACCCCGGAACTGCAAGGGTTAAATGTTTTTTCCTTCTAGGTTCAATAATAATAAAAAAGTTATACTCACCTGATCCTCAGAGCCGGTATGCTCTTAGGCTACATTCACACAGGAGCGGTTGTCCGCGCGTATTTGGCCATACAAATATGCGCGGAGACTCTCTAAACCAGAAACAAAAATGCACTTTAACGTGCATTGTTCAGACTTTTAGAGCTGCCGCGCTGTACAAAACCACACAGCACGCAAAATAGTCCAAGCACGTTTTTTTAATGGATTCCACAGACTGGCCGCAAACTAGCAGAATCCATGCGGATGAAATATTTTAGCGTTTGCGTCTTTTGCACGAAAAACACAAACACTATACGTGACTGGAGCTTCAAACTGGTCCTTCCACTTTGCTCCCCCCCCCTGCAGCAGTCTGAGGTCCCCGAGTCATCGCATTCCACAGGACTTGAGGAAGCTGAGGGACATACCACTGCTGCAAAAAAAGGAGGAGAGAGGTTGGAGGGAGCACTGTCACAGCTGGCTGCCTTTGAGCTTCGGGTGAGTGTAACTAAAAAATAAAAAAAGCACTTAACCCTTGCAGTGCAGGTGCAGCCCCACTATCCACAAGGGTTAAGAACATTTTTACCAGGGGTTCAGCTTTGCGATCAGTGAATCACTAAATGCTGAAGTCATAGGAGACAGTGTTTTGTCAATTTAGCATGGATGGAGCAAACTTGTTCAACCTGTGGGGCCAAACAAAATAAATCTGCACATGTATGGTCTATCTCCCGGTTGTCGGTATGTGGAGGACTTTTACTTACCCGATACCCACTCCCCTGATGGTCGGCACTCCCCTCTCCAGCAAGTAACATTGTACATGGCATCCTCATGTTGGGTTATGGGCATTGTATGTGAAGATGTCAGTGAGCCCCGACCACCAGAGTACAGGTGGTGGGAAGAGGCTGCAGGTGCCGACCTTGGAGCCGGTGGGTGCATCAGGTCAATGAGGTCCAGTTTACACCAAAGAATGCATTCCATTCGGCCTATGGAACACACACCGGTTGGCTCCCTGTGTTCAGGGGGCAGGATGTGGCGTGGCAGTGCATCGAAGTCATTCGCACCGGAGCCCAGGTGCAATAGCCGGCACCCGAACACGTGGCATCTTAGTACATGCGTTCCGGTCCAGTGCGATCTGCAAAAATGCTGCAAGCACTATTTTTGTAGATTGCACTGGACCAGGACGCCGGTACGGTGGCACACGTTTGCACTGCGGACAGTGCAGAGAGCCAGTTTGCGTTCCAGAGGCCGAACGCTCTGGAACGCATCCTTTGTGGATTCAACCGGCCCTAAAAGTCCTTCACACAGCTCCCCTAAACAAAACAAAAAAAAAAAACAGGAACCCTTGCAGTATTTGTCTATGAGGCCAAAAGCTCAATTGTTGTGTACTTTTCACACTGCAGGAATCAGGCGTCAGCAACAGAACGCTCAGATGTGAACAGGGGCCATTGGATAGAATGGGAATCCTCAAGTTGGGAGTTGTAGCACTTAGGCATTGAAGCTACAAAACACCCAGGTGTGAGTGAGGCCTAGCAACCATCTCCTCCACCTAATAACTAGCTTTCTAGGCTACAAAATGCAAAAAAAAACAAACACAAAAAGAGATACAAAATGTCCTGAAAACACGCTCACTAAAGTTTGATTGAGACAACAACTTTATAGATGGCCAGAAGTCATGCGAGAGATGTGTAGCTGCTGCAGACCTCTACAGCAAAGTTACTAGACCACTCACCTGAAACACCTTCCCCCCTCCCCCTTCCGACATACAGCGGGGGCCCACCATGACCGCGCCGGGGCCCCTACACAGGCCGGTACACCTCCTTCTAAGAAGCCAATAAAACCGCTCATCCTATCACACATACACGCACCAACCTTCTCCTCATCGGACAGCTGCTCCTCCACATCCGCCATCTTCTTTACCCCCTTTTCCTGACTGACTGCGCGCGCCCCCAAAGGGCGGAGCCTGACGTCACGGGACGGCCAGACCTGTGGAGTGACGGGATCGCGCGCTGTCTGTGCCTGACGGCAGCGCGCCTGGAAGGAAGTGTGTTGTGAGAGAGCTGAAATAGGAGAATGTTCACTGACAATGTTTGTAGTCAGACATTCCTGTTCTCTGCTAATGACCGATACGCCCAACACTATCCCAGGTTTATTACACGCAGGGCCATTAGAAATCATTGTACAGCCCACCCGACAGGACATGGTTCCATGCGATTAATGCACACTACTGTGAAACGCGCTTACCATGTTCACACCAATTGCGGTGCGTTCCAGAGCGGTTGCTGCTGGAACGTACCGCAATCACTCACAAAATTTCCCCCTGCGTTCTGGGGTGGTAGGGGGCATGGAGGTGCATTGAGGTCAATGGCACCGCAGTGCGATCGGACACGTGGCAAAACATTGCCTGTGTTCCATTCCACTGCAAACGCAAAAAATGGCTGCGGTGCCATTGACTTCAATGCACCTCCACACCCCCCGGCCTAGAACGAAGGGGGAAGTTTTGTGAGCGATTGCTGTGCGTTCCAGCAATTGGGTTGAATGGGCCCTGAAACCTGATGCATTCTGGCTGCGCTGAGCAATCTGCCTTGTCATGGGTGGGCACAGTTCACACCACTACGTTCCGGTATTCACACCACTAAGTTCTCTCTCAGGTCCGCTCCTCTGCTCACTGGGCGGGTACAATAGCCAGCCTGCCATCGGCTATTACAATTTAAAAATGGCCAATAGCAGGCTGGCTATTGCTCCCCATTGTTTACATTCAGCTGCCCTCAGCAAGATGTAAACAAAGAATTTAGTTAGCAACTAAATAAATGTCGTTGCTAACAAAAAATTTTAGTGTGCAAATGTCTATCAAGCAAGCGGCAAAACAAACCGGGTACATATTATGAGGGGTATATTTATAAAAACTGGAGCAGACAGAATCTGGAGTAGTTGCCCATAGTAACCAGTCAGCTCCTCTCTTTCATTTTCAAAGCTTACCTGAACAAACAGAAATGAGAAGCTGATTGGTTACTATGGGCAGCTTCTGCAGTTTCTGTCTGCTCCAGTTTTGAGGAATTTCCCTCAATGTGCTCCATTTTGTTACCACTTGCTTGAGAGTGCCGGTTGCTTAAATGACAGATAATGGGGAGTTTACCGTATATCTAAAATACATTTACTCATGATGACCCTAAAGCAGGTCTGTGAGGACAGAAATATGGGAGCTGCCATAGTTGACTTATTTTTCAAAGTGCCAAATGTGATCCTGATCCGGGTGTCATCAGGATGCTGGGCTTGTTGACACCATGGTGTACGTTTAATAAACTGTGAAAGAGTGAGATAAGCAGTGAGAAGGCTTTTCTCACCTTAGCAAAGTGAAAAGTCTAGAAAATGCTGTTTAATAACCCGAGATAAGTCAGGTAGGAACATAAATATATCACCTCTTCTCATCATGTG
Source organism: Nanorana parkeri (assembly GCF_000935625.1). NCBI lineage: Eukaryota > Metazoa > Chordata > Amphibia > Anura > Dicroglossidae > Nanorana > Nanorana parkeri. The sequence goes on from NW_017306317.1 coordinate 2,918,189, forward strand.
CGGTAATGGGTGTACGTTTGCAGTAATCGGTACAGATCAATGTAGCTCACCCTCAGGGCAGGTTCACACCATTTTCCTGACCAGATCTGGAACGCAGTTCATTGCGTTTTTGCCACATTTTTGCTACGTTTTTACAGCGACTATGTCGCGTTTGAAAATTCTAAATTTTTGTTTTTGCTTAAAATGGTCTTACATGTGAGTTCCAGTGCGTTTGTATGCATTTTTGATTCATTTTGATGCGTTCCAGTGCATTCCAGGCTGGGCAAAATAGAACAAGCAGTATTTTTCTGGTGTGGCCTGCAACGGACTGCGCTGGTGTGAACAGAGGCCAGAAATAGCATAGGGATACATTAGGATGCATTTTGGGTCTGGAAACAATCTGGTCTGGAGATGATCCGGACATGGTGTGAATGGGCCCTCAGGGCACACAGACGTTTTGTGTGCCCTGTTCACACCATTCGCTGCCTTTTGGTGGGTTGCAATGTGGTGCAGAAAAATGCAGCTATGCTCAATTTTCCAGAACGCACCACAAATCCTCTGAGGGCACCATCCGTTTCCGATGGATGTAAAGAAATGAAATGTTCTGACCGCCAGAGGGGGGAAGAAAGTGGGGGTGCCGGTCTTGGAACCTGTGTGAGTGGGGATCAGGGAAGTAAAGTCCTTTACACCCTTGGTTCTCAACTGGTGGGTCGTGACCCCATGTTCAAAGGGTAACAACGTGCCTTCCACTTTTCTAGGTGAGAGGCTCCTCAGGCTCCACCTTTCGCAGCTCGTCAGTTCTCATGCTAAAATATGCTGCCGGCAACAAGTATAAGCTTGAGGCGGAGTGGGCTGCGGCTATGGCCACGAGGGGGCTACATCCATACATACAGCTCCCTCACATGTCCTATAGACGTGCCTGGAATGGAGTGACGATACATTCTGGCTCCCGGCACCTCTACAGGGCACACAAGAGAGCTGTACAAGCAATACACATATGGATGGAGCTCCATCACAGCACAGCAGCCCACACTGGACCCCACGCTGAGGATCCACTCCAGTTCTCGTAAGGTAGGACTGGGGGGACCTTAAAAAAAAAAACACAATTCAAAAGAGGAAAGTGCTGAGAACCTTACGATCAAGTACGGCGGGCGGATGCCTCTTTTTTTGGGGGGACGTTAAACAGGTTTCAATAGACATTCGGGAACCATATCTTCTATGGCAGAATACCCATGACCCCTTGTGAGAGGAGCTGCTCGAGACCAGCGTGAAGGTCTGTCTGCCTTTGCAGAGATGTTGGCAAGTTTGACAGCATGAAGTGGGGTGGAGGCAGAGACTGGCCCCTGTATATGACGTTCTGGACTCAAGTGTCTGAAACATCCTGGGAAGGGCAGATGGCTGCAAAGGCCAAAAAGCATCCCCCCAATTTGAAAAGTGAAGGATTTGTTTCTGGACTTGCTAGGTTTGGGACTTGCTAGTAGACCAATCCAAAAAATAATCCAAAAAGAAAAGAGAAAAGACATCTGTTCTCCTCAGGATACCAGGACAAACTGGGCTTGCAGGAATTGGGAATGGTTATACAGGTGTGTCCTTCCAGCTTTGCTTGCCAATGTCCAATCTCCTGAGGGCAGCAGCATAACCCATGATTCCAGAAAAAGTCATCCTGTGGTCTGTAATGAATGATTAAGAAGTCGTTTACCAATAAAAGAGATACTTTGGAGAACAAATGTGGAATTTCAGACTTTCACTTTATTACCATTAGTTTCTCACTCATTGCTTTTAGGTAATAAGGACGAGCTCTATATGAGCTTATACCTGGTGGCGTTCACACAAGTGATCTCAAGTTCACAGTTGATCACATGTGACTCTGAAAGTTTAGACATACAGTACGCTCCATATAGCTTTTGTGCAGGGCCGGCCTTAGGCCTTTAGGCGCCCTGTGCGGCCGCACGGCTCGCACACCCCTAAGGCCGGCCCTGCTTTTGTGCATTCATAATAGCTCTAGACCAGACTTTTAGGCAAATATACACAGATAAGGCTTTTCTACGGTCATGTTCTGGGAACCGAGGGCAGAGGAAAACGGTGGCTCTGGGATTTGTAGAGCAGCCAGGGACTGACAGATCGGGAAACAGGCGTGGGACACCAGTCACAGGGAGTGTAAGAACACTAGGGGCTCTAAACACAGGGAGTGTAGGGACAGGGTGACTGCATGATTGGTGTGGGTGTGCTAGAGGTGCCAGTGTGCCAGGTCTTCTCCAGTGCCCCTGATGGTGGGGATGTTGCGCTTCAGGACAGTTCTCAGGTTGTAGCCCTCTTCCATAGCCATGCAGACACGACTGACCATCTACAGGGAGACAGCACAGAACTGGGACCACTGAGGGGAGGGCTTCCGATGATTGCAGTGCTGAGTGTGCGGTTGCGCACTCCGGCCCGTGCGGCATTAGTCTTCCGAGCACGCCACTAACACGCTGAAAATCGTACGATGCTCATGCTCGGAAGACAAAAGTCGTACGATGCTCATGCTCGGAAGACAAAAGTCGTGCGACCGTACAGTAGAGGTCGCACGCTGCCCATACACCTGCAGATTATCGTACGATCGCGGGATCACCCGCGATTATCGTACGATCGCAGGATCACCCGCGATTATAGTACGATCGCAGGATCACCCGCGATTATAATACGATCGCAGGATCACACGCGATTATCGTACGATAATCAGCAGGTGTATGGGCACCTTTAGACAAAGGGGAAAATCTGGCATGGAAACAGGACAAAGGTAAAAATCCGACACAAATACCGGGACAGTGTGACATCTACAGTTCCTTAGAAATAAGTCAGTCATGTCTGTACAAATATACTTATTTTTACACATGTACAGTAAATATGCAAGAAGAGAAATGTGGTCACATGGCTTACAGATCACACAAAGAAGGTATGAAAGCAATGTGCAGTTATTTCAAAATGTGTATTTAGAAGCCCAGCTAATTATAGTGTTATTTTTGGTGGACAGAAGAGGGCTAAATGTAAAAATGCCAGACCTACAAAAAGAACAAGTAGGATACATTGTGGGTAGGAATTACTATGTGGCATGTTGCATTTATAATAAAAAAAAAATCCAGAGTTGTTATTCAGTTTTTTTGTTTAATTGCATTATAATTCTGCAGGGACTGTGGGATGAGGAGAAGTATACAAGTACATTACCACACATACGCTTGTAGGATACATGTCCTGACTCTCAGATGTCACAGGGTGGCAACTCTAGAACTGCTATTTCAATTCTGCACCTGTGCAGGAAAATCATTGATTGCTGACTTGTACATTACAAGAGATATTTGAACACTTACCTTACTAAAATAGTAACATACGGGGGGATTATTGTATGAATACGCTGTGTGCAAACCCTCACAGCATCAGACTAGATCTTGTACTTTAATCATTTCCATTACCATGCCTTAATCCTGGTTACATGCCTTGTAATCAATTTACTGCTTAAAGAGGAACTTCACCCTATCTAAAAAAAAACAAAAACATTTAATCTCTCTAATAATTGTCTCTGTATGATAATAAAAATAAAATACTTGCTAGTCCACGGAGTCCAGTATTGTCTTCCTTGCAGCTGACGTTCTCCCTGCACCCTTCTGCCTCTGTGCCACCATCTTGAAACTCATGTTACTGTTGTTTCCTGGTTTTTTAGGCGCATGCATGCCTGCCTCAAAGTCCAGACATGCTACAGGTCTCTGCCAGGTCCTCAATAGACATGTGCACCGGGCAAAACATTTGTTTAGTTTTGATTCGAATTTGGCGTTATTTCACTTTTCGGGATTCGGGTCCGAAAGTCAATTCGTTTCGGGATTTGGACAAAATTCATTAGCGGTAGACTGTATGAAGTTTCGTTTCCGTTTCGTGCTCGTTTCATTTGCTTCATTGCAGCAAAGTGTCCACTAACGAAAATTCATACAGACTGCCGCTAACGAATTTCATCTGAAATTTAGTTTTCATTCGTCATTTCTGTTATTCGGAAATTCAGATACATCCGAATTCCCGAATAACGAAAATTTGCCCAAAAAACAAATTTCTCCAAAACGAATCGCACATGTCTAGTCTTCAATCTCTTTTTCTGCAGCCCCGGCACTCCGGGCCCATTCACACCAGATGCAGTCCGTTCCGTTTTTGAGCTGCATCAAAAACGCAACACAATGCTTTCCTATGGGATTCTGGTGTTCTGTTCACACCAGACTAGTCCGTTCCGATGCAGCCAGAAAAAGTACTGCTTGCACTATTTTAGCTGCATCAGGTCACGATGGAATGCATCAGAAATGCATGCAAACGCAACAGAACCAACCTGAAATGCAATGTTAAGCCAAAAAAAAGCCCCAAAAAAGAAAACGCATCGCGGTAAAACCGCTGCAAAATCCTGATAAAACGCTTCACACCGCAGGTGTTAAACACATGCGGTTCTGGGGTGAACTAAGCCTCAATGTACAGGAAGCTCTCAATACAGAGGCTTGCTGTTCATTCACAATCTGGAGATAAATATTTACTATCAATCTAGTCATGAATGGACGGCAAGCCTCTGTGCTGCTTCCTGTTCATTCATAAAGTGAGCAGATAGTAAATATTTACTATGACCCCATTCATAAATGAATTTCCTGTTCATTCATAACTGGGGACATAGTAAGCTTACTATGTCCTCAGGTTTTTGCAAACACTGAGTGATCAGTACCGATTGCTGAATGTTTGTGCTTCCCCTCTCCATCCTGACTGCTCTGCCTGTCACAGGAGCCGAGCTTTCCTCCCACACCAATGAAAATAGCCGAGCTCTCCTCCCACACCTCTCCCTTCGGCCTCCTGACAGCTGTCTTCTCCCTGCACCGCCCCACCCCACCTCCTGAAAGCTTCTCTCCTCCCCGCTGTGCGCTGGCAGCTGGATCGGCTCTGTTTGCCCTCTGATCCTCTGCTGACGGCAGTGGGGATTGGAGGGGACACAGACCGTAGCTTGCAGCCAGCATCCAGCAGAGAGGAGAGAAGCTAGGGATGCACCGAATTTCCGGCCATTTTGGTACCATGGGCATTTTGCCCATAGTACCATTTTTGGCCAAAATGTTTTAGTGGCTGAAATTTAAGTGCATCAGTGCAACAAACAAACAGCAAACTGCCCTCAAATGTGTAAGGGGAAGGAAGCAGAGGAAGTTCATTCCATGGGTGAAGGCTGGTTTAAACCGTATCGAAACTAAAAAAATAAAATGTAATATATTGCAGCATACCAGTCCTTAACCCCTTCACGACTAACGATGTACAGTGTATGTCGCTAGCATCGGGGCTGTTTAAACAGACCCTGTTGAAACTTGTAAAGCCGACTGTCGGCTGTACAATAGAAGCGATTCTGCCGACTCAGCTGTTGCCAGATCGCTTCTATGGCCCGGTGAAGGGCCATAGAAGCGATACCCCTGCCGTGCTTCCCGGGCTCCGTTGTCCCTCCTAAGGGTCCGGCTTCTCTGGTGTCAGCGGGAGCTGGGGAGGAGATGGACGAACCTCCGTTCATCGATCCCCTCCCTGTTTTATGGGACCGGGAGCGATGCAGACTGCATCAGTTCCGGGCTCCTGAAGCCCAGCTATAAGCTATTGAAGTGCGATCTGCACTTCAATAGCTTATTTGGAGTGTAAAGGTGACACTGGGGGTCTTTTGGAACCCCAGTATCACCTTAAAGAGTAACTGTCGCTGCTATCACATGGGGAGCTTGTAAGCCCCCTATGTGATAACAAATTTAAAAAAATAAGTTTTTAAAATTAAAATGAAATACAATAAATCTAAAAATAAAAAATGTTTTAAAGTCCCCTGCGCGTCTTCACGTAAACACGCGTCCGGTGCGCCTACATATGAAAACGACGAACACGCTACACATGTTGCATATTGCCGCGCACGCCGTAGTGAGAGCAATAATTCAAGGAGCAGTTTTTTTGTGTCTCTCTAAACTGATGACCTGGGGGTCTTTAAAAGCGTCTATGGACTTTTTGGGGTACTTTATCTCTGTTTCACGGACGCACACAATTTTTAACCTGGCCATGATGGGTAACTATTTACTCTTTGTAACCTCATATTTTATTAACAAATGGGTATTTTGTGTTTTGGGGCATTTAAGTGCATTTTTCACTACATTTTGAGGTTTGATAAGGAGTTGCGCTAATATCGTGCAACATAAAAATTTGCAACTGCCACCATTTTATTCTATAGGGTCTTGGCTTTCAGAAAATATATAATGTTGGGGGGGGTTTTAAGTAATTTTCAGGCCTAAAATGTGGAATATAACATGGGTGCAAAAAAATTAAAAAAAGGCCTCAGTCATAAAGGGGTTAAATGTACAACATGTTTTTTAAGGGTTTGTTTTCAGCTGGTGATCCTGCCAGTGACACTTCATGTCCTAAAATGACAACACTCAGTTACTGTACTGAATCAATGGAGGAGCAGCTTTGTCACCCTAGGACAGGAAGTGTGTTAGAACTACCGAACACCTCCCCCTCTCTTCTTCACCATAATATACTCTGAATTGGCCAACATTTGATCTGTCTGTACCCAGTACCCTGGTTTAGTCTTGTAGCTGCAACTACTTACAGTATACACATTTTTGTATTCCTGGTGTTGGACAGAATATTCCATTCAGTGATGTCCTTGCAAAGATTACAGAACTCTGAGAAAAAGAATACTCAACCCTCACAGTGGGGCTACCCCTGCACCACAAGGGTCAGGTGCTCATTTTCCTCTCTGGTGCAAAATAAAAAAAAGTTGTACTTCCCTGATCCGGCTTGCTCTTAGACCAGTCCTCCCAGCCTCTCCTCCCATCCTCTCCAGCACTCTAAGGATCCTTGAGTCATCACGTCAAATACACTGTGTATTGGATGTGAGGATGCCGAGGGACATATCATCACTGGAGCAGAAATGGAGACAGGCTGGAGGGAGCGCTCTAACAACCAGCCAGCTGCAGGGTTCAGGCGAGTATCATTTTATTTTACACTCTAGCCCTTCTGCAAGCCTTAAGAATAATTCTACCCAGAGTTCTTCTTTAATATCTGAATATCTGAAGTAGCCACCGCTCCAAGCTTGCTCCCGTGATAAGACTAAAGTCTCACTTCAAATTAGTAAACCAAATGTGAGATTGTTGTCCATCACGGGAGTGAGCTTAGAGTGCTGGCTACTTTACAAACACACACAGGGACCATGGGGAACACAAGTAGCCACCCTTCTGTGTGGCTTGATTCAGGCAATCAAGCCACACAGAAGACCCAAGTCAGTGACCTTACATTGCTGCAGCTAGTCAAAACTGTTTGGTCAAGGACCCACCTCTATCCGAATTAAACAATGGAAAAGCAGTAGCAGTAGACTGGAGGAGGCCATACCTGTGATCTTTCCTCCTATAAGCATGTTCAGATTGTCAGACTGACAGCACACCAAGCAATGGAGCATTGTTAGGCCTGGGCACTTAGTGCACCAGCATGGGGGCTGATACCACTATTTTCCTGGCTGCTGAAAAACAAAAAAGGGTTATGGGTTAAAGAGCACAGTCCGCTTTAGGCTAAAGTAAGTGATACAGTATTTTGGGGATTAGCTCAATGGGCAGTGGTTAGGGCTGGAAATAGCTGTACATTTTACATTTCCAGGTTTGTAAAATAAATCTGGATAAGCGTTATGATCTGGGGTTGCTTCAGTTGGTCAGGTTCAGCAACATTATCGTCTCCAAAAATGAGGTCTGCTGCCTACCTGAATGTATCGAATGACCCTGATGGCATTGGTATATTCCAAGATGACCACGGGAAGATTCCTCGGGCTCAAATTGATAGCATTTTCACACATGCATTGGCTACCACAAAGTCAAGACGTTAACCCCATTGAAAATCTTTTGGGATGTGCTGAAGTAGACATTTTGCAGTGGTCCGACTTTCCCATCATCACCACAAGATCTTGGTGAAAAATGAATGCAACTCTGGATATAAATAAATGTTGTGACATTATAAGCTCATTGAAATGATGCCACTATGAATGTGTGCCGTAATCAAAGCTAAAGGCGGTCCAACTAAAAATTAGTGTGTGGGACTTTTTTTTCTTGACCAGGCAGTGTATATCTCCAAATAATGCCTAATATTTGATCTAGTAGTAGTAGTGAGTGTCATTCAACTGGGCTTGTTTCTAAATTTATTTTATCTAGGGATGCACAGATACTAGTATTAGTGCCAATACCGAGTATTTGGGCAAGGATTCGTACTCACCCAAATATCAGATAATTGTCTCCAATACTGGAACTTCTGGTCAGAGGAAGATCTCTCTCTGACCGGCAGTACCGAGGGAGCATGGAGGCTGCTTTCTTTCCAAACAGGAAGCCAGGCTGTGGGGTTTGACCTGCCTTCCCGATTGGCTAGGAAGCCGGCTTCACTTGTTGCTAGGCAGACTGGCAGGTCATTATGTGCTGCCCGGCTTCCTGATTGGTTAGGAAGGCAGGCTGCCTAGGAACAAGTGAAACCAGCTTCCTAGCCAATCAGTATGCCGGGAGGCGGGTCATGACTCACCGCCCGGTTTCCCGATTGGCCAGGAAGCCAGGCAGCCTCGCAAGTGAAGCTGGTGTTCTTTCATTAGAACACAGTCTTCACAGGAAATCAGGAAGGTGGGCAACATGTCATGATCTGCCGGCCGACTTCCTGATAACGGGGTGGAACAGGGTACCAGTACATGGTATCGGCTAGTAATTTTAGAGATTGTAGTTAAGACAACCATAATAAAACAAAACCTGAAATTATACATTTGATGGAACCTTTAGCTTTACTGGGACCTGTACAATCTCATTTACAGAAGAAACTGGGCTAGTATAATCACTCATCTGCTGACCCAGTGCTTCTTCAGTAATTCAGAAGATCCTCAAACCGTTCAACCACATAAGGAGGATAAGGCCACATAGTAAAATGTCCCAATATTGTTCTCATACATTTTCGAGAACCAAAGCATATGATCGTGTGTTACAAGCAAATTCTACTCTTACAAATAGAAAAATCTAGATTTTAATGTCACATTAAGTTGCAATACATTTCAAGGGCAGAGAATAGAAAAAAAAAATAAAAAGTGACAGACATAACAAGTACAGGGTTAAATATATTACAATTTGCCTTGTTATAATACATTGTATTCTATACAGTAAAAAGTTATAGGTAGATGAATTTCAAGGCAATTTAAAGCGGTATCACAAAAACAAATCATTTAATATGTTGAAGCATTGTCTGCATTAACAAAATTCTCAAAGTAACATAAGAATTTGGCCTTGCAAGGTTTGCGTTTTCTTTAAGAAAGGGATTAGTTTGACAGAACACAATAATAAAAAGGTCTATGAAACTTTGTTTCCCATCTGGTGAAGAGATGGAAGACTATAGGCTTCTAGCACATTATATATAGCTGCATTTTACCAAAACTACAGCCATAACGAGCACGCGTGTTCCACACTAGCACCAGAATGAGTTTTTTTTAGCATGGCAGTTTAACCGAATTACACAAACTTACATTAAGTGCATTTTAGAAAAGCCTTAAAATAGAAAAGCATTTTGTCCTCAAATGTTGAACACCGGGAAAATGACAAATGCAGTAAATTTATCAACCCTCAAAACAAAAATGTAAACTGAAATGAATTCATAATATACATTTTGTGCTGTAGCTGAATTTTTAATTACAGTATTTTAACTTTTATAGCAAAGGGCTACCTAGACCAAGCAATGTGGTAGCTTCAAAGAGTTTTGCAACCATGTTTATTTGTATGCACAGACACTAAAATCATCCAGGCGTACAACGTTCATGTTAAGCATGTTGCATTTCTTTTCCAATTTTGTAACTAAGAATCTTGTTCCAGTCAATCTTTGTGCGCGTCACTGGCAGCTGCCGGCGTAAGGCTTTGAAAGTAGTGTCAGACATAGTCTGGTAGTTCTCACTGATTGCAGTCTAAGACAGGAAGAGATACAAGGGTTAAATCATAGCAGTCAATGTACAGGAGAGCAGCACGTTTACAAAGGGCACAATATGCATTTATTCATGGTAGTGTATAGCAGTCAAGACAAAATGAATAAAAGCTTTATTCTTTTTTTTTACTCCAAATAATACTCCATGCCCCAGGTTTATTCCCACACCAAGCTGTTTAGCAGCCGCCTTGTCCCACTACTGTACCTACAGGGCCCTGTCACACCATCAAGAGTGCTTCCAGCCTCTGGAACTCACCTCGCCCAGCTCACTTTGATTTGGGGCAGGAGGGGTGTGGCGGTGCATTGAACTCAATGGCATCGCAGCCACGGCCCCCACCTGCGGTGTGACCATCAGCACCCAAACGCGTGGCACATTAGTGCCTGTGTTCCGGTTCAGTGCGATCTGCAAAAAATGCTGCATGCACTATTTTTTTGCAGATCGCATTGGACGGAACACAGGCACTAATGAGCCACGTGTTCGGGTGCCAGCGATCACTCTGCGGGTGGGGTGTGTGGCTGCAGTGCCATTGAGTTCAATGCACTCCCCTCCCGCCCCAAAACAAAGTGAGCTGGGCGAGGTGCATTCCAGAGGCCGAATGCACTGGAACGCACTCTTGATGGTGCGACAGTGCCTACAGAGTAGAGTTGCATGAGAAATAGGAGTCCAAGAACAAAAAGCAACGTTTACCTGTAGTAAAAAGCAAAGTTTAATTTTCACATATTCTGGTTTAATTTTCCTGTATTATCCTAATTATTTATCCACTGCAGGCAAAGGCTACCAATCATGGCAGGTCAGCCTATATACAGATGTGGGAAAATGTGTTTGTACCCATATAAAAAAAAAAAAAGAAAAAAAAAAAAAAAAAAAAAGGGAACCCAAAGTTTTCTAGGAAATAACTTAAAACTGCCCAAAGTAATCTGCATCAACCATTGTTTTATATTTAAAACAAAATCAGACTTTTCTATTGATTTAACTGAGTATTTTAAATGAAACAAATATAAATGCCATTGACAAAAGTTATGGGACCCTTAACCTAATATTTTGCTGTGCAACATTTAGGGCCTGTTCACAAGAGTTTCAAGTCCCGATCAGGTGCGGATCTGCAGACGCGGTGCTATGTGTTTTTTCGGCGTTTTGGATGCTTGCCAATAAAAAAAAATAAAAAAAAAAACTTTTTTTTTTTTTTTTGCTGGAGTGGGGCTATCAGTATGTTAGCTGCAGTGCAGTGCGTTTTTGATGCGTTTTCGGACCGTATCCTGACCGTACAAAATGTGACATGCAGTATTTTTCTGAACGGACTGCGCACGCGAGAACTGTAGCCCATAAAACACATAGGGATAAATTGGGATGCATTTTTAGTGCAGGAGCGTACGGATCAGGTCAGCACAGAAAACGGATGTCGTGTGAACAGGCCCTTAGGGTCAAATCACTGCAAACAATTGATTTCAGTAGCTCTCAATGAGGCTTTACAGGTAGTTTGGCCAACACTTTTTGAGCAAGCTGCTCCAGCTTTCTCAGGTTTGAAGGTGCCTTCTCCAAACTACATGGTTCATCTCCTTCCATCAATCAAGAGATCAGGGTTCATATAAGGTCACTTCAATGTTTCGTTCTTAGCCATTCTTGGGTTCTTTTAGCTGTGTTTTTGCATCATTATCCTGACCCATGACCTGTAAATGAGAGCTTTTTGAACTTGGCAGTATTTATCGTTCCAGAATCCGTTAACTGTTTTGAGATTTCATTGTGCCCTGCCCGATTCAAGGCACCCCATGCCAGACAAAAGCAAAGCAGCCCCAAAACCTAACTGAGCCTCTTCATTTTTTACAGTAGGTACGGCACCCTTTTCTTTGAAAGCTTAATTTCATCTGTGAACATAGAACTGAGGTGATTTGTCAGAAAATTCCAGTTTCGTCTCATCTGTCAGAGGCATTGTGGCTTGTCAATAAGCATGTTAGCAAATTCCAATCCGGCTTTTGTATGTTTTTCTTTCATTGGTGGATTCCTCCTGGGTCTTCTTCCTTTGAGCCCACTGTCATTCAAAAAGCAACAGATGGTGCCATCACACACACCTTGACCTTGATGTACCTTGTAGATCTTTGGAAGTTCTTCTTGGCTCTTGTCTACCATGCACACTATCTTTGTTCATTCTGGGGTTGATTTTCCTTTTGCTGTCGCATCCGGGGAGGTTAGCTACACACCCATGGATCTGAAACTTCTATTTTGTGTTAACTTGTTTAGTTTGTTTACTTCAATAATATTTTTTTTAAAACTTTAGTTACAGGAACCCCAAGCTACTTGGAGATGGCATTATAGTATTTATGTTTTACATGCTGGTCTATCATTTTCTTTCTGATCTCCTCAGACAAAAGCTCTCCTTTGCTTTCTCTGGTCCCTGTTCAGTGTGGCAAACATGATGATAGCAAAACAGATTGACCATTTTTTTTCCATTCAAATAGGCTGACAGATTACCAGACTGAAGAGATATAGTTACATCGTATTTGAGGTTGAATAAAGACATTAGTCCATCAAGTCCAACCTATTAGGATCTCATTCTAGGAGTACCTGTACCCCTGTATATTACGGTCCCTTAAGAAATCGTCCAAAAGTTTCTTGAACAATTCCACATTCTTTGCTGAAATCCCCGCCTGTGGCAGTGAGTTCCGGACCCTAACCGATCTTACTGTGAAAAACCCCCTTCGCCCCTTGTGCTGGAATTTTTTAATATGTGATACTAATTACACAGTAACAGTTAAATTTGAAATATCACTATGAGCCAAAGATTTATTATGTATTCTAGGGGTACCAGTGCATCTATCCAGGCCATTTTACAATAGATTTGTAGTATAAACAAGAATTTATTTTTCACACTTTGCTTTGTGGCAAACCAAAGGCATGCAGGTATACATGAGACGATTGCTTTTAATTTCATCACTTTCTGGAGGAATGAAGCACTGTTTCAACGAACTGTGAGAATACCGACAAATTTGTCAACACATGTAGCTCTAGCCGATATATTGCTGTGTAACCCTATATGTCGGTTTTAAAAGAGTTTGGGAAAGAAGGAGGGGTGTTTTATGTAAGTGCAGAATTAGACTAAAAAACATGCAATGTGCCTTATAATCCTACATGTTGCTCAAGCAGTGTACAAGAGAAGACTATTATTCTTGTTAAAGCCCATCTCCAGGGAAAGAAACAAACTAAACCAAAAACACTACCTTTCAGTGGGGCTACCCCTGCATTGCAAGGGTTACCTGGTTAACTGCTTATTTATTTTTGTCTAGGTGTACTATTTAGACGACTTTTACTGACCTTATTCCCACTCCTGACATCACGTCTATTGCAAGGCCCATAGTCCAGCATAATTAGTGAGGACGCAGAGGGACAGTCCACAAGTCGGAGCGTAGAGGAGTGGGATGAGAACTGACTGCCAGAGAAGTGAGAATCAAGCAAGTAAAACTGCTTTCAGCTGGCTAAAGATCTATAGATTATCTGCAGATTTCCTATTGTCAGATGGAAAAAGTGCAACAGATTTCTCCATCTACGCTAAAACTATGTGGGTAGAGGAATCTCCTACTGGGCCAAGCTTCAGTATCTTGTTAGTCTGCCCAGCTGACTCTCTAAACACCTGAACTACATCTGCATCCAATCATTAATTCCATGTATATTCATATATATATATCATCCTCCTATACACATACATGGTTTATTCATGTCTGTCTCAGATAGGGGTTATGCTTATTCCATCTGGTCCCAATTATATATATATATATATATTGTGCAATCTATTCAATATTCCTTGCTTATCAGCTTAAATCTGTTTTGTCATGGCACGCATAGCCTCTGCCAGCTGACGATGAACTGTTTACATTTGTCATGGTATGTGTTCTAAATTGCTCTCTGTAAACAGTCCACCTCCCTCTCATAGTGCTTGCTGTACAGCTGACATGCTGCACAATCGATACGCCACTTGGCAGAACAAGGTTCGGTTTTCTGCCTCGTGGATTGGATGCTAACATTGGCCACTCCCTCCAGGCGAGCCCACGTATAGCCCTCTCATGATTGGTCCAGCGCCATGACGGGCTATCCGTCAGTCACAGGACAGGGCTCAATGTCTTTAGCCACGGAGGACTCGTTACACAAACCCTGTAACAGCTGCGGTTTAAACCGACAGGGCTCCCGCACACTTGCCGATTGGCCAGTCACCTCTTTATCTAGCACATGGGACGGAGGAGGTCTGTATCTGATGAAGGGGGCGTGACCCCGGAAACGCGTCATCCTACAGCACACAGTCTCCTGCTGACACACAGACACGGCTGTGCAGCTTTCATAGACTTCACCTTGGGTCCATGGACTTAACTTATACACTTTTTATACTTCCATCATGAATTTTGTGAGTATGTTTTATATTTATCTTCTATTCTGATCTTAATAAATTTGTCTGCACCAGGAAAGGCGCCCCTTGTTTGTGTTTTTTCCCTAGATTGTTCAGGTATTTTGAGAGCCAGCGGGGCAGACTAGCAAGATACTGAAGCTTGGCCCAGTAGGAGATTCCTCCATCCACACAGTTTAGCGTAGATGGAGGAATCTGTTGCACTTTTTCCATCTGACCATAGAAAATCTACAGATAATCTATAGATGTATGGGCAGCTTTATACAGTTCCCTTTGACATAAACAAGCCGTTAACCCTTGTAGTTTTTTCCCCAAGTGAGGCTTTAAGCCACATTGTATCCTTTTTATACACATGTGCCAGTTTTATCATATGCATACAGTTTGCACAATTATTTTTGGCATCTTATAATGCTAAATAAATGATTTTCTTTGCACAAGAGTAGTAAACCAAGTCTTTAGGAAATAGGTTTGTATTTTGACTACTGGTCCCCCCCCATTTCCAAAACCCTTAAGTCATAACAGACGTACCTGGTATGCATTTTCAGCATCCTCTACAATTTTAATGAACTCCTTTGCAGTCTGACTCTCATTCTGAAAAATACAATATATCAAAAGATAACAGAAAGATCACAATCATCTTATGACCCAATTTTCTTGACCCAGTACTTTATGACAACCCAACACACATGCTGGCCACAGCTGTAACTTCCATGCCTGCACGCAAGACCAGTTTTTTTTTCTCATAGCCCAGGAAAAGCAATATGAAAAGTAATCCAAAGAAATGGTTTATCATCATCTTTCCTGTTTCTGATTTCTGAATGCTGATCAATTCTAATAGATTACTGCAATATTGAAATATGTTGAATGGCAGGTTCACACCATTTTCTGGTCCAGATCTGAACATGGTGAGAGCCTGCCCACAGTTCCAGTGCATTCCAGACCAGACAAAATGAGACCGCAGTATTTTTCTGGGTCTGGAACAGACTGCGCTGGTGAGAACAGAGGCAAGAAATATTATAGGGATACATTAGGATGCATTTTGGGTCCGGAAACAGTCTGGCCAGGTCTGGAGATGATCTTAATGTGGTGTGAATGGGTCCTAAAGGGTGATCCTCCAGTGCCAGCCTCAGGCATTTATTATTACTACGACTGAAGGAAAATGTATCCATACTACCCCCTGCAGTATGTTGGTAATCTTTTCAGGACCATAGTATACATTTCCCATCTGCACTCAGTGTCATCAGATTAAAGTGGGCTGTAAAGGCTGTTTCCTGGCCATATCCATGGCAGCGCTGACAAATGAGCCCAGCGATGCCATGGAGTATAACAAGGAAAAGAAAATTAGGCAAGTATGATTACATTTCCCGTTATCTCTACCTGTGTAAAGCTGGACAAAACACTTTTTTTTCCTAAAATTTGATTAATGTAATTTTAAGATTTTGATTTATTCTAAACTTAGTACATTGTACAACAAATGTGTTTAACGTGGGTGGCCATAATTGGATTGTGGGGAAAAAAATAGTTAATAGCATTTGAGAGACAGTATCAGAGTTGGAGGGATATTGCCATTACTAAAACACACAATTTTACACCTTTTGACATGGATGGGTGAATAATGTAAACATACTTACAGTCACTGTTAGTGATTCTTCAATATCTTTATGGCTCACTAACTGTACATTTCCATCTTCATAATAATGAACCTATGTAAAAAATAAAGATTTTGTTATACGCTACAGAAAGTATTACCTGGTTAAAAGGATTTAATGAATGAAATGACATGCTACAAGTGTAAGCCAATTAGTAAGCAACTTACGCTACTCAGGGAACATGGAAACAGTGCTAAAGAAAATTTCACTTGATTTTCCATAGTCTGCATTTTGTGTATTCCACTGGAGTAAGAAAGCAGTTAGCTCTTGATATGGCCTCCGGGAGTGTACATCCTGAAGTCTAAAAGGTGCCCACACACCTCGCGACAATTATCGCGAGAAATCCTGCGATAATACAATTATCGCAAGGTGTGTGGAAGGCGTGCGACCATTACTGTACGGTCGCACGACTGCTGTCTTTCGAGCATGTTCGAAAACTTTCGGCTGGTTTGTAGCATGAATGTGAGATAACTGCCGCACGGGCCGGTGTGCGCAAGCTACTATCTGCCTGTCCAAGATGGGCAGATCGTACGTTTTTTTAAAATTACCTTACAACCATCGCAAGACATAAGTCTTGCGATGGTTGTAAGGTGTGTGGTCAGCTTTAGCTGCATAACTCGTTAAACCCGATGTAATTTCACAAAAAGGATAGAGAGCTTTTAAGAACTTTAAATAGTCATAATAGATCTATATAGTGCTCAGTGGGGTTCAAGCTTTTAACTTTTTTATTAAAATTAGATCAGGTTGTTACAGCTTTTGCTTAACAAAAAATGTTTAATCATTTATTTACTTTGTTGCCACCCTGAAACATTTCATTGTGTTGTAATATGTACCCAGTAAAAAATAATTGGATTTTTGTACTTATAAAACACATTTTTTGGACTCCATTGTAAGACACAGGAAATTAGAGCTGGGTTCTACTGCTGCTTTACCGACCAATGCAGAGGGGAACGATTCCACATAAAAGGGACTACTGAACCTGAGCAACCAGGAATACATCAAAGCAGGTAGAATAATAAACTTCCAAACAGGGATAACAGGTCCCAAAAGGGAACCCAGAAAAAAAGAAAACCTCTATGGACGATAAAGACATTTATATTTGACACTATTTAAATTATCTTTTAGGAAAATTCTGAAGAACCTGCATGGAAATAAAAGTTTAAATGTTTATAATAAAAATGTTCAGTAAAAGAACTAATGAGCATAGAAATAAGAAAATTATGATTCCACTGGTTAAGCAATATCAAAAAAATCTTACTTCCATGCATACAAATAAGCAGTAAAAGGTCACTGATATTTAGGATGCTGAATATAATAAACTGCATTGAATGTATGATGTTTTACCACCACAGAAGGTAAACCATGAAATACCTGAATTTTTAGAAGTCCCACCACCTTCGCAGTAGATTGCGTTATGGTAAATTTCCATTCTGACCTCCAGCGTCCATTCCTAGAAAACATAATATGGCAACCAAATGATTCATACTGCACTGCTGCTATAACAGGGTTACATACTTCTAAGCTTTGTGTTTGAATGCATTGTAAGGCTTTCAAATTTTGCAATGCACTTGAGAACTATGGGGCAAGTGTTTTTCCCCATAGTTTTCTTAAGGGTCACAGGAGGACATAAATTAGCGTTCTCCCGTGACCCAAAGCTCAGTATATCGCGAGCTACAGCTCGCAGTATACGGAGACCGCCGCAGCTGGGTGGATCCCGAAATTACTGCCAAGATCCACCCAGCTGCGTGAGTGACAGCTGGCTCTGCCAATATAGAAGGCAGAGCCAGCTTTGGGGTGGGGGGGAGAACCCCTACAGGGAGCGTGACTGACAGTCACCGCTCTCTGCAGGGAGATGATCGAGAAGTGAGCGAGCGACAGTATGTGTTTGTTCACCTTCCGATCTATTGAGCCGACATGTGACAGTTTCATGGTCACACATCGGCTCAAACTATGAGGCTGAGTGATTTTCACTCACCTCATATAGTTCTCCTTTAAGCCCACAGGTTAAACACTGAAATTTGAAAACACTCAAATGCTCTCAGCTAGGCTATTGTATTCTGAAAGTCGTACTCTTGGATTAGCTGCAGTCACTGTCTGGCTGAGAATTTTCAGACCGGCTTTCGGTGTCATGCTGCTCATTAAGACTAACACAGAACCCCCTTAATGGTGGCCATGAGTACATTCCCCAGCAGTCTAGCAGAACAGAAAAAAAGGAAGTTGCACATTGTACTGCAGGAAGCCAAACTGTTTTCTTATTGCAAGCATACAACGAAAACAGAGAATGGGAGTACAATGCATAAGTTGGAATAGGTTTACCGTATATACTCGAGTATAAGCCGAGATTTTCAGCCCATTTTTTTGGGTGAAAAGTGCCCCCCTCGGCTTATACTCGAGTCAGCGATTCTAACAATGCATTTAGTGTGAACATGCAAGGTCTGCAAAGCTGCATCTGCAGCTTTAGCATTGTTGAGGTATTCAAAACATAATTGCCTATACCCTCATATTTCCTAGGAAAGAAAAACAGACTTACCAGAAGTTTTTAGCTTGAAACTGATGACTCTCTATACATACAATAATAGTTTGCTGTCCATCAATTGTTTTCCCGTACACCTAAGGTTACAAAGATAATTGGCATGGACGAGAGGTAAAATTCCACTTACACTACATGACTAAACTAAATATTTATACATTTTTACACTATTAAAGAGAAAATGCAAAAAGAAGAATTTCTACTTACAGTACTAGATCCATTAGAATAATGATCTTTCACATAGGATCTCACTGCAGAGTCCACAACATTCCTCCACGATTCGATGGCATTTTCTCCCTCATGGGGCTTGGGATCACTGGCCTCCTTCCTCAAGTGATCAAATCTAAAGGAAATCTTGTTCTTTGGATCCAAAAACCTCCCGTTACCAAGATCTCCATGTTCCGTTATTAATGCCTAGGGAGAGACAGGAATGTTATTCTCCATTCTAGCCTTATCCTGAGAAGTCTACAAAACTCCAGATCCCAAACTGTTTCCTCAGTTTCAGCTGTAAACTATCAATATTCCCTCAGGAGGTTCTGTATTGACACTTTACAACCTGTGAACCCTGAGAAATATAGCCAACATATGAAGAACAGTACTAATGCCTACTAACGGATCACTTGTAGATGTAGTTGTGAGGGGAACGGTGGGGTGGGAAGATTAGGGTGTCCATTGTGAAATACTCTTGAAGTAGAGATTGGTCACCTTTACAAATCTAAATGTTCATACTATCACATCAACCAGTTACAGAACATATCAGCCTGTATACACCTCAGACAACTGCTACACATTCTGCAGTACTGATTTGACAAAAACACAAACACAGTGCAGTCCTAAAGGATAACCGGATCCTAATTGCAGAATGAGAAAAACACATGCAAGAGTGCAGAAACCCGTCATGAGAGAAATATGGCATCTAACCCAAGTCACTAACCCAGCATATGTATGCAGATCAGGAGTTCTGATCTTGCTGCATGCATATTTTAGATTACTCAGATATTACTGAAGTCAGAGATGGCCAGGCAACTCACATTTTCAGAAGGTGGTCAGCAATGGCAGACTTTTTTTTTTATGACAAGTGTACCTAAACATTATAGGTAATGGTAAATAGTTTGAGGCTCTCCTTGTCATACAAGGCTACCCATTCACTTGTTAAAATGTGGCCCATAAACTCACATTCTTCATATTGAATCTATAAATCTAGCTACACATTGGAGCAAATGGGGGGATAACCCCCCCCCCCCAAAAAATATAGTCTTTGAAGGAGAAATCATAAGCAATGCAGACAGACATACCTGATCTTCATAGCCTTCAACCTTTACTGGAGTGAACTGATCTACGTTGTACTGCGCAAAAGCACTAGAAAATTAAATAAAATCTGTAAATATCAAAACATCAAATAGCTTTCAAATCACACAAATCAATAGATCATGTCAAATGAAATTGCTTTTTCCCCTTCTCATGAATGGCTGGAAACCAGAAGCTGTTGGAGACTGCAGAGAGCCTGTTCTTTTAGGTTATGTTCACACTAGGGATGCGCAGATACTTTGAGTACCAGTGCAGATACTTGGCATTTTCATGGGATACCAGGATTGCAGCGGTTGCAGCTGGGACCTGGCTCTGGCACTCCACCACTGTCCTGAAATCATTAGTCTGTATTGTTTTAGAAATACGGTCACATGACAATAAAAATGTATCAGTACTCGTACTTGTAAGTACTCGTACTCGCAGAACTGGTATCTGTGCATCCCTTTATTTATACTTATAAAAACAAAATCGTACAAATCCCAGGAGCTCCGTGTGCTCCTTACAAATGACAGCGGCCTCCTAACTTTTGAATTTTTCTCTAGTGTAGTCTTGGAGCTCAAAAGTATCGGTACATGTACTCGTACTTGTACCGAGTACTGTACTTGGTATCTGTGCAACCCTAGTTCACACCATGTCCGCACAAGATCTGGAACAGATCTGCAAACGCAGGGCGTTTGCATGCGTTCCAGACCACAGAAAATGAGACCAGCAGTATATTTTTGTCTGGATCGAACAGACTGCGCTAGTGTGAACAGAGCCCAGAAATACCATAAGGATACATTGGGATTCTTTTTTGGGCCGGAAACAAACTGTTCTAGTCTGGACATGATCGGGACATGGTGTGAACAAGCCCTTAAAATCTCAGAGACAAGGTCTGTCTGGTTTAAGTGAGGGAAAATAAAAAAATCAATAAAACAAGAGGAATGACTGCTGTCAGATAATTACTGGTGCCTGTGTATCCCATTGGGAAGATTCAACTTCATGAAAGACATTGAGTGAGGGCTAATCTCCACAGCAGGGACCCAGACCGGCATTAAAACCTGACACGGGTCCTAAACCTCCCCCAGTGTATCGCTACGGTTTAGTATGTAAATGACCTTAAAACTGCAAACAAGGATGGAAAGTATATAGTGATATTGACCATACCTGCTGTGAACATTAAACCAATATGTGTATACCACAAGGCAATTCATTTGTAATCCCATCACTATTGATGCGATACTGTATGTCACACTTATTCCTTGTGGGATGCAGGGTGGGTGAACTATAATGGATTATATTTGGCTAACTTCTATTCCTCTGGTGGCTTATTATTGTAGGTATAACTATCAGGTATATTCGATTATTATATTCTGCATAATGATAATAGATGGCTTGTATTGAACGATTAGAGAAAGAACAATCTGCTCTGCCAGCCATTTACCGTGTTCGGGTCTAATTGATCCTTTTCTTTAATTGTCTTTAACAAGGTATCTTACAATGCTTCCTAATGAATGGGTGAAAACTAAAACTGCAGACACATAAACACGATTTTACCAAAAATATATGTATTTTTAGCTACAGCTTATACATGAACTCTGGGAGGATCAGCTGCTGCTCCTTTATCAATCACAGGCTGGGGCAGGTCTTTAGCCAAGCAGTGCTGTATATATGCCTGTGCTGTCAGGATTTCAAGACCAGCTGAAGAGAAATCACAAACCTTTTGGTAGGCAGGGTAGTTTGCATATGATTGCATCAATCTTTTGCTGCTCCTTCACTATCCAATCACCAGCTGGAGACCTAGATAGATTGCTTAAAGCATATTTTCAACTATTGCAGCTAAATGGAAAAATGTACCTACTTTATATTTATTACACGTTTCCATTCACATAGCATAACTTATAGAAAAAAAAAAATTGTTGCTTGTCCCTTTTATTTCCTGGATAATACTATAAAAAGTTTACCTAGCTCTCCCATTCTATAGGAGGCTGGGGAGTCATGCTTGCAATAATTAACCCTGCCTGTGCTGGCCTGGCAGATCTTATTAGAGATGTAAACACAGTCTGTCCTAACAAAGTTGAAAATATCAGGGCCTGCATGGTACATATATTAATGGTCTTTAAAGAAATTTGCACCCAAGTATCCCTATATTGTAAAGTTAGTAAAGTTATTCAAAAACGTTCAAGCTGCCTGTAGAGTCCTGTATATCATTTTGCTTTACATAAATGGCTAGAATGGTAAGAAATATATTTTTTCATTATTTGTATGCTGTGTGAATAGGAACACAAACATTTGTCTGCAAAAGGTGGAAATGCATTTTAAATGCTGCATAGAAAATTCAGGTCACCAGGCTATCTTTGCAGTCTACTAGGGCTGTGTAAATCCTAGGACTGGATAGAAAGAAATGTAAATCCATTAGCAGGTACGGCAACTCCCATATGTGAATTTCAATGGTGCATTTAGCTGTTTGCCTGAAGTCATCAAATACTTGTGACTATAAAGCTGTAGAAGCAGAATCAGTCAGGTCACAAAGTCTAGCATTCATTCTTTTCACTTTCATAATAAACCTTTATAGTACTCAAAACTAGCTCATTTCTGGCTCAACTACATGTGTAGGCTATTTTGTAGTACATGATTTCAACTGTGTGTTAGGAATTCTGGAGGAACGGTAATGACATGAACACTTACTGAGCAGCGCCTTCCCTGAGTAAGTTGTCATTGTTGAGTAGAAGCCGAACATCTGTAGAAGAAACACATACAAGAAAGTAGTTATTAGCCATCCTCCAATAGAACAGAACATCAGTTGTATATTTAAACACTGGGAAATACAATTCAATGATAAAGCTAAAAGTTTATTTTCTTAGGGTACAGCACCAATCACATTAGTTACCTACAAATACCATCATGTATCTACCTCTGGGAGCCATGTCAGTGGCTGTCTTGTAATGCCTAATGGGATTTGGAGTTGCACCGAAGCTGGAGGGCCAGAGTCTGCCTACCCCTGCAATAGATCTCTGATCCATCTCCTAGGCCTTCCAACAGAAGAGTTGTCCGAAAGCCTTGAAAAAAAACTTTGGCGCATATTTCAACAGCAGCCCTATGTTTAAATCACCTTTAAATGGAAAACGAAAACTCCTTCAACAGTTTAAGACCTTTATACCCAAACTAAGGAAACAGAGCTGATGGAAACCAACAGCCAGGTTATGAAACATTAGCAAAACATAAAAACGTGGACTTTAGGGCATGTGTAGTATAGGGTCTATTTTACAAATCATACGCTGGATGAATGCTGTTTTGCATGGCATGCGCACCACTATATGGAGCCAAATAACTAACCCTGGGCTCCATACTTACGGGGTTAATCATAAAAGGGTGAAGAGTTTGGAGAAGGCTGTGGATATGAACAATCTAGGCTAAAATAGCTGAACTGGAAAGTGAGCTGATTTGGAGAATGTTTCCAAATCAGCTATATTGGCCTAGATTGTTCCCTTCTCCTGCCTTCTCCAAACTCTTCACCCTTTTGTGAAGAACCCTGTTAGTCTTCCATTAGAAAAGCAGTTCCACTCTCTTACCTGCACTTGCTCCTTTCTTTATCTCTCCTCCTCCTCCTCCTCTACAGGTAGTTCACTACCCCCACCTTTCTATTCTTACCTGATGTAACAATACATACCTGGTTACTACTATTTACCACAGCAGACACACCGAGCTCAATACACAATTCATGCTACAAAGCCCACTTGGACCAAACTGCTGTTACAAAGAAATAGAATAAAGCTGGCCATACACCGCTCTATTTTTTCCCGTTCAACCCATGGGCTAAAGAAAATAATAGAACAGATTCCTCCATAAACGATTACGATTGTGATCGAGGAATCACCGAGGTTTCCTTTGTATTCTGACAGCGGCCGTCAGCCGCTCTGAGAATGCCAGAACAGAGGCGGCAGCTCATTGACTGCCAGCTCTGTTCGTTTGAAGATTTTCCGACCGTCTCCTCTGATCAGCTGATCGAGAGATGCCAGCTGAAAGGGTGCCGACAGTGGCTTCCACTGTGCAAATTTACTATAATAATACAAGGGTAATCCCTCGCTCAGTAAGGAATAATTGTTGGTCATTTTGTCAAGAACACACAATTTGATATGCACAATTAACTATTGCAGATTTGTGACAATAGTGTGCCTGTAGTAACAACCAGAATTTCATTTTGTATGGTTGCTGTGCCTTTTTTTTAATCCTTCTGAAAACGAAATAAAAATACATAATATGTTCCATATAACGGCTGTTAAAAAAAAAAAAAAAAAAATCACGATTTGGATTACTCTGGAAACCACTGAGCGGCTGCAGATCATTTGAAATGCTACCCGTTTTCATATGTAATTGTCAGCAAGTAGAGAGCAGCGAGTAGATTGCCAAATGAACTGGATTACTCACCATTAAATACTTCATTGAACTCCCCCGGTGGAGCATGGATGATGAACTTTGCCGCTACACGTACCTAAAAAAGGTAATAAAAAATTATTAGGATTTCCAATAACACAAAACTAATGAAGTTTACAAAAATAAAAAGCCTAGTCGATCAGTGCAATTTTATCTGCATTTGATTACATGAATATCTTGTATACACAGTTCCTGGCCTGCTGTCATAGTAAAAAGGTGCCCATACACTGTGCGATGTTCGTTTGGAATCGCACACGCATGGTCTTTCGAACGAAAAATCGGACAGTTGATGGTACATCACTGATTTTCGTTTTCGATATTGTGATTGAAATTTTTTGTTCGGTCAGGTTGGAAAAAAAAACCAAATGAATCAGCAGCAAGAACACAGCACATGCGCAAAAGAAAATTATTTCGGTAATTTGTCAAAAATTGGTTGGTTAGTATGGCTAACGAATGATTTCCAAAATTGACATTTGCCTATGCTTGATGGGGAAGTCTATGTATAATCGGAGGAGGGTTTGTAGCGGAAATGAAACATTTCAAAACGAAAATCTAACAATGTATGGCCACCTTTAGTCTCATTTTGAAAAAAAAAAAAAAAAAGTACAACAAACCATTGTGTGGAAGTAGTTGTTTCCTTGCTGCAATCAGATATGGCCCCCTTCTGAGTCAGAGCATAAATAAAGCTCTGCTTTGTGTTGTGGGGTGGAGAGTGTGTGTGTGGGTTGGATCACTGCAGAGCGTCTGCTGCTTCCACAGAGATCTCGGCAATCCTCCTCTGCAAAGAATGCCCAGACAGCAGGGCTGGTCTGATCAATGTAGAGTATCTGCTGCTTCCACAGAGACCTCAGCAATCCTCCCTTGTAATGTATGCCCAGGCTGCGGGGCTGGTCTGATCAATGCAGAGTGTCTGCTGCTTCCACAGAGATCTCAGCAGTCCATCTCTGCAAAGAATGCCGAGACAGCAGGGCTGGTCTGATCAATGCAGAGTGTCTGCTGCTTCCACAGAGACCTCAGCAATCCTCCCTTGTAATGTATGCCCAGGCTGCGGGGCTGGTCATATCAATGCAGAGTGTCTGCTGCTTCCACAGAGATCTCAGCAGTCCATCTCTGCAAAGAATGCCGAGACAGCATGGCTGGTCTGATCAATGTAGAGTATCTGCTGCTTCCACAGAGATCTCGGCAATCCTCCCTTGTAATGTATGCCCAGGCTGCGGGGCTGGTCGAATCAATGCAGAGCGTCTGCTGCTTCCACAGAGATCTCGGCAGTCCATCTCTGCAAAGAATGCCCAGGCAGCAGGGCTGGTCTGATCAATGCAGAGCGTCTGCTGCTTCCACAGAGATCTCGGCAATCCTCCTCTGCAAAGAATGCCCAGACAGCAGGGCTGGTCTGATCAATGTAGAGTATCTGCTGCTTCCACAGAGACCTCAGCAATCCTCCCTTGTAATGTATGCCCAGGCTGCGGGGCTGGTCTGATCAATGCAGAGTGTCTGCTGCTTCCACAGAGATCTCAGCAGTCCATCTCTGCAAAGAATGCCGAGACAGCAGGGCTGGTCTGATCAATGCAGAGTGTCTGCTGCTTCCACAGAGACCTCAGCAATCCTCCCTTGTAATGTATGCCCAGGCTGCGGGGCTGGTCTGATCAATGCAGAGTGTCTGCTGCTTCCACAGAGATCTCAGCAGTCCATCTCTGCAAAGAATGCCCAGGCAGCAGGGCTGGTCTGATCAATGCAGAGTGTCTGCTGCTTCCACAGAGATCTCAGCAATCCATCTCTGCAAAGAATGCCCAGAGATTTCCTCTGACCGGCAGTGCTGCGAGGGAATATGGAGTCCGCTTCCCAGCCAATCAGGAAGCCAGATAGGACACAAACTAATTGATATGAGAATAATTGACAACGATTCTAATTATTGATTAAATCGATTAGTTACAGGGCATAGCAAACTACATTTCCCACATCGTACGATTCCCTTGTGCAGGAGCTTCTCTGTGGAAACGGAGCTCTCCCTGCATTTATTAATATTCATAGTGGCAATGCCCCCCTGGACAGTGCACAATGACCTGGAGAGGCAAAGCCAATGTGCAGTGATCTTATTACAATGACTGACAGGGAGGGGGATCAACTGCTTTACAGCCTGTACAAGACAATGTGACCCCAATGTCAGACTGAATGTCCTGTGAAGTAATTTGGAATCTTTAGGACTCGGGCCTACTAAAAAGTCCATAAAAACTAGTTAAACAGACCAGCAATGTGAGTCCTAAAAATGTACATACTTATATATCATCACTGCATCTCTACATTACCACAATAAATGGAAATCACTTACAAAGATGTAAATGGACTTTAAGCCATGGTGACCAGAACAGAGAGGATGCATTTCCCTCCCACCCATGACAAGCAGCTAATCAAGGGTGGAGGACCCAGTCACGTTGGGCTACGCTAGACAGCCTTGCCCAAAGCAGTTCCAATGCAAGAACAAGGCAATTTCCCTTTTGCAGTGTTGGTGTGAGCTTGACTAATTGACATGTTGGTGTGTGTGCTGAAAAACAAAAAAAAGTAGGCCATGCTGCATTTTTATGCAGTGCTTAAAGTAAATGAAATTTAATTTTGTTACAATTTAATAAAGTAGAAAAGAAAAAAAAGGTAAACAATGTGCTATGTGGATCCGCGGGCTTTTCTCTTATTGACTCCATTAGAGTTTGCTGGAATAATTTGGGTTGGTTCCTAGCATCTATATTATGCACTCACACCTGGCTGCATCCCAATGTTATACTATACGATTGATATTTGTTTATAGATATCCTGAGGTAGAGATTGCGCTTCTCATATTTGATCGCCGTCAGTTCTCTCTCTATCCTCTCTGTTGTCCTTGACTGTTTCTGGGGATGACTCCCCGACTGTGCGGATCCACTCACCACTAATGTCCCACTTATGGTATTTATGTATGTATTTAATTGGTTAAATTTTGTTACTAGTTTGTTAATTATGTTTGAAATATTAATATACTGATTGGCATATTCATGTGAATCTTAAAGGTTACCTCCGACTTCCTGATGAAGCTTCGGCGAAATGCATAGAAGGCTGGACGCAGTACATCTTACTTTGATTATGACTATTTATATAAAATTATTATAATGTAATTGATAAAACAAGTTCATTGTATTTATTATTATGCATGTATCATGCACATGTACAGAGTCCTGGGAGGTTTTATGCCGTTTGATCATGGATACTAGCGGGTATATTTTTATCATGTGGATCATGTAATCTTAGTAAAATAACATTTATTTATTCAAAGTAATTTTGTCATTTCTATGTTGTATTATCCCTAATTGCATTTTTTGACAACTTAAAAGCCCCATCTATCTCTATTTTAGCTGTTTACCTATATTAGGGGTGCGGTGTCCTTGTTCATGTAGTGATTCAAAACTTTTTACTAAGATGTTTATCACAAGATGCTCAGCTTTGTGACAGAGACATGAGCAGCTTTTAAAAACCACATTATCTTTTCATCTGTCTTTTTAGACAATGAAAAGAAGTGAAGCGCGCTTCATTTCAGTGACACCCTCCGCCAAAATGTAACGCATACAAAAAAGTAGAAACTGCTGACCACAGTGTGCTTATGCAAGCGGTTCTTCATTACAACCACAGGCATATTCAAGTTTCAGTGCTGCCACTGTATTCTTGAAGTTAGAACTTAGTGTTTTTAGCCATACTTCTAGAAACTTCCTTAATTAGGGGTTCATTCAATTCTATCTGCATGGTTTGAATAGGTCAATGGACTGCAAACGCAACAAAACCAAAATCAGGCCCGCACCTTTTTTTTCTTTAACATACCACAACGCACAATAAAGCACAATGGTTAAGTGCACAATAAAGGTGTGCTACATAAAAAAATTAAAAAAAAGCAGGCTGCAAAGCCAATGTGTCAGGGGTGTATTGAATGGCAAGGCAGTACATGGAAATGTAAACATCCAGTTTTGAGATTTGTACAGTTCTGCTACACGTCATAGTCTTGCCAGGCAGAGTAGGGACACTGATCTCTTCTGCTGTCGTTGCACTTTCACGTCTCTCTCTCTCCCCCCCACCCTGTGAATGGAAAAATTGAAAGGAGAAGCTACACACCAATGAGCAGAAATCTCTGTCACTCTTCTCCCTCTCCCCCTCCCTATCAGCATGCTTCTTGTACCGCAGCACACCTAATTGGCTCCTTCCACTGCCTCACCGACCCTCTGGCAGTATTTTGGCCAACTGTGTCCCATTGGGGAGATTTCCCTTTACTTTGACAGATAGTGAACAGGAAGTGAGAGGAAATCTCTCCATGGAGGTCAAAGGAGTCATCAAAACTAGTATCCCCGTCTATTCCTGTTCTGGTGACAACCCAACATTTGGGATTTTTTTTTCACTTTCAGTGATAAGTTACCAGGACAAATAGAGAGGGTGAATCTCCCCAACAGTTAGACAGCAAAAAAAAAACCTGACAGGAATTCCAATCTCTCTCCACAAAACATGCATTATTTATAACAGATCTCGTCACAGACGGCGGGCCAGGGAGGGCGCCGAGGGGGTACAGGGAGGCAGGAAGAGCCAGACAATGCGCAGGCTATCACCGTCCTCTGAGATCTTTCCGTGTGCTGGCAGATCATCGCGAAAACCCCCAGAGTGCCTCCCAGACTGCAGGCGTGACAGTACGCCTGTAAAACACAAAACACGCACACACAAATGAACTCATGCCACCACCCACAACTTACAGGTTCGTGGGAAACCTTTTCCCGGACACTCATGGTCCGTACACTCTGGACTCAAGCAGTCTAGCACACACAGGCTTCACAGACCACACGCACACACTGCTCTCACTAGCAGCTACAGGTTAGCTAAACCAGACACAATTACCTCTAGAGTTACTACCTCCACTCGCAGTCTCCTGCACTACCGCTGGTCACCACTGGAGGGATACTCACCCAACTCAAGCTGGCGGGACACACACAATCTAGTGTGCTCATATTGTTGTGTGACAGATCAAGGGGTTTCCTCACGCCAACTAAAATTCTCCAAGTTAGCCTCTCAGCTACAACCTTGGCGTACGCACTTCTTCCACTGCCTGCGCGCACACACACACCCACACACCTGGGAATGACTTAGAACTATGCTGGTAGACACTGATGATACAGATGATCAACTATACACATACGGCAGACACACAACCGTCTCCTCAGATTCGCGCGTTCTTTAGAGTAATCAAAAACCAGCTTATTCATGTTATATTGAATATCCCTAGTGGGGCAGTGCCTAGAAAAGTGTAGAATTATAAAAAGTTACAAAATGAGACACACTATATTACCAAAAGTATTGGTACGCCTGCCTTTACACGCACATAATCTTTAATGGCATCTCAGTCTTAGTCCGTAGGGTTCAATATTGAGTTGGTCCACCCTTTGCAGCTATAACAGCTTCAACTCGACTGGGAAGGCTGTCCACAAGGTTTAGGAGTGCGTCTATGGGAATGTTTGACCATTCTTCCAGAAGTGCATTTGTGAGCTCAGTTACTGATGTTGGAGGAGAAGGCCGGGCTCGCAGCCTCGGCTCTAATTCATCCCAAAGGTGTTCTATTGGGTTGAGGTCAGGACTGTGCAGGCCAGTCAAGTTCCTCCACCCCAAACTCGCTCATCCATGTCTTTATGGACCTTGCTTTGTGCGCAGTCATGTTGGAACAGGAAAGGGCCATCCCCAAACTGTTCCCACAAAGTTGGGAGCATGAAATTGTCCAAAATATCTTGGTATGCCGATGCCCTAAGAGTTCCCTTCACTGGAACAAAGGGGCCAAGCCCAGCCCCTGAAAAACAACCCCACACCATAATCCCCCTCCTCCAAACTTTACACTTGGTCAAATGCAGTCAGGCAAGTACTGTTCTCCTGGCAACCGCCAAACCCAGACACGTCCACCAGATTGCCAGACGGAGAAGCGCGATTCGTCACTCCAGAGACCACGTCTCCACTTCTCTAGCGTCCAGTGGCGGCGTGCTTTACACCACTGCATCCGACGCTTTGCGTTGCACGTGGTGATGTAACCCATTGTTTCACAAATGTTTGTAGAAGCAGTCTGCATGCCTAGGTGCTTGATTTTATACACCTGTGGCCATGGAGGTGATTGGAACACCTGAATCCAATGGTGTGGAGGGGTGTCCTAATACTTGGCAATATAGTGTACATACAAGCAACCAGTTTTAAAATAAAAAAAAGGGATAAACTTACAGAAATTATGATTAATCCTGCTTCCAGGGTTGGATGGAAAAACATGGACATACCCCATGTCAATGGACCCCTGGAATGTGACAATTCCTTGGTTTTAGATCTCCATTATAGTATACAGTGAAGATCAAAACCAGTTTCCAGTTATAAATTATGGATCTGAAAGTGATGGTTTGGGTTCCAAACAATTCCAAACTCCAGCACACTATGGCCAACAGAACCTTAAATACATATTGTACAAAAAAAAAACTCTCATGTTTAGTATCAGTCACCTCGTCTTTGTGACACCACTCTTTCCCTGAAGGTTCAACGATCATATGATGCATGGGACAGGAGTTATGAGATCTGACCTTTTTTTTTTTTTTAGACATTTTGAACATTGAAATACCCACAAAAGGTGAGGTGACACTTTTTACATTTTGGTGATATCCCAGCCTGGAGACGCTTTGCCTGTAAAGTCCAGGAAAAACATCCACTGCTCTGTGGTCCCCTGCTCGGGAAGCACAAGCCCACATTTGCTTCAATTGACACTCAGCTAAACAGGTTTATGTAAATTGATCATTAATCTTGTAGACTGTAGTTATGTAAATTGACTTTCAGAACGTTCTACAGGAAGCCAAAATAATCTTTTTTTTTGGCTGCACCATGACTGAGCTGCATTATTTAGTGTCTTTTATATCTGCTCAGAGTTCTGCATTAACCAGTTGACATCCGCGGTGTTAAACCACCTTCCCATCCAGGCCATTTTTCAGTATTCAGCGCTGCGGTACTTTGACTGACATTTATTCCGTCATGCAGCGCTGTAAGTTTTACTGCAGTCGGATGCTCCGTTGGAGAGGTTCCTTCATTTCCTGTTTGATAAAAAGGTCCCCAGGATAGGAATGGAGGGGAAATCTCTAACACACGGGTGGACAAATTAATATGGAATTCAGGAGCCAGTCTGTCCAATCTAGGGGCGAGCTTTATAGACAACAACCAGAGAAAACTTCAAGTTAGGCCCCAGCTATACATTTTTAAATCAAATATTAACATCAAAAGGATTTTAAGCTATTTTAAATGTCGAATAAACAACTTACAATGAATGTGGTTTCTTGATGTTTAAAAGTTTTTAGTTTCCTGAAGAATCAGCTGGTCCCCTGTGCACTGGTCCTTATAACCTGTTTTAGAGTGGCTCCTTTCCCTTGCTGGGTCATATGGAGCCCACCCTTGTGTGTGCTAATAAGATGTGTGTCTCCACAAATGCACAGACACAGCAAGGAAAGACACTCCCCTCCTCCAAGATAGTAGATGGACAGCTGCTACAGACCGCTCTGTCCCTTCTGGAGAGGAAGTTCAGGGAAGCCAAGCTGAGAGAGCTGGAGTCAGCTGTCTGGAAACATGGCGATTGTAAGTGAATGGGCTTAAAGGGTTTCTAAACCCTCAGCTTTTTTTGCATATATTAAAAACAAAAACTGCTTTAACAGCGGTTTAAACTCATCTGTGTCTTCCCCGCGTGCTCCCGTCCGAAAATGTGAAACAGCTCGGGCGGCCGCAAATAATTGTTTTTTTTGGGGGGGAACAAGATGCGCAATTCTCATTTTCAGCCAGGACGCGAAGAGAGACACAAGGTAAGTCTATGGATGCGTGCACCCATGCAGACACAAGGACAGAGGAGTCGGTGCTGGATCGGAGACTCGCAGCAGCGGAGAGAAGGCTGAAAACTACAGGAAAGAAGATGATCGGATTAAGAGACATCATTTAAGGTAAGTGCTTTCATTAACGTTGGGTTGAGGGAAAAAATGTTTTGCCTTCAATGTCACTTTAACGTAAATAAATACTCTGCTGGCTAATGTATATTTATTTGATCTGGATTCACCATGCACTTCAGTCCTACAAATATGGCAAGCCCATTTTTTTTTTTTTTTTTCTGAGAACCTTTTCAATTTTTAGGGTCATTTAATTGCACAGCGCACCAAACATGTATCATTGTGCACTGCCATTCATTTAAATGGCACCGCAACACACCTGCCAGCCGCTGCACATAGCAGCGCAATGCACGATACTGCAATACCATGTACTGCAAAAAAGTAGTGCATGCATTTTTTCATCATACAGCACAGTATTGGGGTGCCATTCATGGGGGGTCTCAGCTGACATTGGGATGTGCGGGATCCCTTGTGCCTTTAAGGGGGTTAGGCTTCCTCCTGACAAACCTGCACCCAATTTTATCTTCTGCCCCATGTGCTCCAAGATGGAGGCTCTGATAGTTTAGAGTTAGGACCGCACTATATAGAGGTGCCTTGGCGCGGCTGTGCGGCTTTCACATTTTCTGCAGAAGACGTGTATCCAAACCTCTGTTATTATCCTTAGTGTGAGACACGTTTTTGTTACATGCTAGCTTGCGAGTGTGCCAGGAAAACTTTTCGCTATTTTACTGTTTAAAGCCCATTCCGTGTGCACCTTACTGTAAAGCTGGTGACGAATTGATGAGTGCGTTTGTCATCTGTTTTGCACATAGCAGCGCAACGCACGATACTGCAATACCATGTATTGCAAAAAAGTAGTGCATGCATTTTTTCATCATACAGCACAGTATTGGGGTGCCATTCAAATGGTGGCAACACAATACACCTAGCGCACCGTAACGCACACTGGGTGCACTATGCAATAGCACGCGTTAATCACACTGTATTGTGCAATTAATGCAATGCTATGGTGTGAATGGGCCCTTAGCATCCACATTTTTCTACTAGGGGATTCCTCTAATGTCTGCTTTATTATTAGGTCCATGTCAGATGGAGGATTTCTTATATATTATATTTATGATTTCTTGCTAAGAAAAAAAAATCACACTTCTTTTCTATGGATTCGCTGGCATTCTAATATTATAGAGATTTGTAGCTCAGTTACTCAACTGAGTTTGCTTTTTGTCAGTGACAACTCACATCTATGGTTTAGCTAAACAAAAACACTGATGGAGAGCGCTCTGTAACACTGCACACCAATCTACTGCTGCAGCACTGGTTGAATCTGTAGCAGTGACTACAGCAATTACTTTACTAACTACTAAATGCTGTTAATCTCCGACATGTGTAAATGTATAGCTGTGAGGAATGGCTGCTACGAGATCACTTGTGTCACATGGCCCTATGACTCTACATCAAGCAGCATCTAAGGTTATGTTGATGCTATGTGCGGTGACCTGCATTTTTCTGCACAAGAACAATTGTTTTCTACATGCCCTGTTCACAACACAACACTGGTAATATGTGCCAAGCGGAAAAATACAAACACGCTGCATTTTCCACAGCACACCGCACTGCTGCATGGATACATGTACACTCTCAATAAAAAAGGAAGTATACGGTGTAATGTGCTGTTTCCAACCCCCCTCCCCCGCTGGACCACACACAGACACTAAATACCCCCACTAAGGCTTCATTCATACTTGCATTCAGGTGTAAAAAAAAAAAAAAAAAAGAACATTTTGCTTCTGGTGGTGACATTGTTATTAATGGTTTCCCAAACGCAGCTAAAAAAACATGCATGTTGTAGCACATGACCAACCCAGTCATAAAACACACAAAACTTGCAGCTGCATGAGCTTCTTTGCTGTGCAGCATAAGACGGCCCATTGAAGTAAATGGCTACCTTATGCGGACACACAACAAATGTGACATAACACACGAAAACGCTGCACACACCAAGTGTGAATGGGGCGTAAAACTCAGCATTTTAGCATGTGGGCTAATTAAATATCTTCACATAGGCAGGCATGGACCTGTTTTAGTGAGAACTTGAAATTTTTTTATTTCCCCTTACTATGGGGAGTTGTCTTCTCACTTCCTGTTATGTTTATGGGACAGGAAGTGTGGGGAACCTCCCTAATGGGGATACAGTTATCAAAATCCTGACAAATGTGCCGGAGTTCCACTTTAAACACGGGGTGCTATGATTTTGTACAGGTTTGCTATCATTATACAGGTGACAGACTTCTCTATACAACATCCCCCATCCCTAAACCTGCACTGTGACACTCCCCAGCAGTGTGACCCCCATAAACTGAGGACTACTCCCAGCAGTGTGCACCCCCATATACTCTGAGGACTACTCCCAGCAGTGTGACCCCCCTACGAGAAATCCCCTGACATGGAAGATCCCCCAGAAGAGGCATACAGGGATTGTACATGCAACATGGAGGTCAGAGACCACAGAGCTATAAAGCTCCCTGCTGGGGGGGTGGGAGGTGTCTACGACCACTGATTGGTCAGCAATGACAGTTGAGCCAGGGGGCCCATTCTCTGTATGTGGGCTCCATGTATGACCCGGCCGGTCTCCGCCCTTCCTATTTTCGGCCGAGGCCGTACAAGGAGCGGACACGCTGGGAGGAAGAAGCGGCGGTAGTCACACAACCCCACCCCGAGCTAAGCGCTATTACCGGAGCCCACTCACCTGAAACACCTTCCCCCCTCCCGACATAGAGCGGAAGCCCACCATGACTTCCCGGGGCCCCTACACTGCCCGGTACACCTCCTTCTATGAAGCTAATAAGAGTGCTCATCCTAACACACATAAACGCACCAACCTTCTCCTCATCAGATAGCTGCTCCTCCACATCCGCCATCTTCTTCACCCCCTTTTCCTGACTGACTGCGCGCCCCCCCTAAGGGCGGAGTCTGACGTCAGACCTGAGGAGTGACGGGAGCGCGCATAGAAGGAAGTGTGCTGTGACAGCTGAAGGCGGACCTCCGCCCAGTAGATGAACTTTCTCTCGTTCAGCCCTCGTATACAATAACATACAGTTGGATTTTGTTTTAAGTATTTACTGTAGAGGTGCGGTGTCCCACCACTTCCCAATGCCTTGCCTAGGCGAGGATGGCATAGAGCATAGTCCCATTGCCTCTTGGGCTGTCCACATCACATGTCACAGCAGGAAGTGTTTTGGTGAGGAATGCAAGTGTGCCACAAGAGTTTGTACATGCAGACATGCCATGGGTCTGCTCCAAGTATTTTGGTCCTGGCCTAGACCAGTGGCTTGTCTGCACATGCGTGGAATCCACCCAAGTGTGTGCAGACATGCTGCAAAACGCAGTCATGTCCGCACATGTGCAGAATGTTGCATTGTATGCCTAGCAGGAAGTCTCAACCAACAGAAGTCTCAAGATGGCAGCGTGGGAACAAAAGCTAAACTTTGGCTGTTAGATAGACAACGCTGGACTCCATAGTCTACTAAGTATGATCTATTCTACATTATTTTCATTCATGGACAATTATTAGGCTGTATTCATACCTGAGCATGAGCGGTTTCAGGCCTTTTTGCAGTATTTTTATTTCAGCTAATGGAAACCCAAGTACTAGAAGGAGATTGTTGAAAAAAAACTCATTTTCAGGCACTGCCATTAGTCTATGGGGCCGAAAATGCCCCATAACCGTCTGAGCCCTAAAGTTGCTTTCATTTTTCAGCGAGATGTTGCAGTGATGATGGGAGAGTTGGACCACTGTGTAAAGTCGTCTCAGTGGGGTTCTGGTCTGGACTCTGTGGTGGCCAATCCTGTGTGAAGATGATGTCCCTTGCTCCATGAACCACTCTCCACAATTTGAGCCCGATGAATCCTGGCATTGTCATCTTGGAATATGCCCAATGTGCCATCAGGGAAGAAAAAATCCATTGATGGAAAAATCTGGTCATTCAGTATATTCAGGTAGGCAGAATGTAAGGTAGGCATCACATGGCTGAACCTGACCAACTGACGCAACTCCAGATCATAACACTGCCCAAAATCCAGGCAGTGTATATTATAGGTTTTTGGACACCTGACCATCACACAGGTTGAAGACCCAATTCCACAATCATTGGCTTACATGGGAAGTTGGCCCCCTTTTGTGTCTATAAAAGCCTCCACTCCACAATTGCACAAGATTTTGGAGTCCGTCTGTGGGAATTTGTGCCCATTCTTCCCAATGATGACAATGATCTCATGGATACAGACACTCCATACACCCACATACAGTATATTGCCAAAAGGTTCGGGGCGCCATCTGCCTTTACACGCACATGAACTTTAATGGCATCCCAGTCTTAGTCCGTAGGGTTCAATATTGAGTTGGCCCACCATTTGCTGCTATAACAGCTTCAACTCTTCTAGAAGGCTGTCCACAAGGTTTAGGAGTGTGTCTATGGGAATGTTTGACCATTCTTCCAGAAGCGCATTTGTGAGGTCAGGTACTGATACTAAGGCTGGGTTCACACCTAGGCGTATCGAATATGTTGCGGTAAAAAAATGCGCGTTTCCGAGGGCTACTTGGCTGTATCCCAATGGAAACGCGCGACAAAAACGCCCCAATGAAGCTCCTGTACTTCTTTGGGTGTAGGACGTTTTGTAGCGCGTTCATACGGCCTGTAATACGCCCAGGTGTGAACCATACCCATAGGAAATAGTGGGATTTCGGCGTTTGAGCGTTTTGCAGAGCGTAGGAACGCGATACAAAATGCCCAGGTGTTAACCGGGCCTAATTCATCCCAAAGATGTTCTATCGGGATGAGGTCAGGACTCTGTGCAGGCCAGTCAAGTTCCACCACCCCAAACTCACTCATCCATGTCTTTATGGACCTTGCTTTGTGCACTTGTGCGCAATCATGTAGTGCGCAGCTGTGCATATTAGCACATTATGGCAAACGCCTCCACAGCACTTTTTTTCAATACCCCACTTTATTTGTTCCTTAAAGCAGCCTATTTATTTAAAAGGGATGGCTAGTTCACCAAAATGGTGCATGAACCATTTTTAGCGATGCAGTCTACCTCAACTCATCATAGTGCATTGCAGTGCACTTAGAATGTGCATTAACCAGAGTGCACAAATGTAAATTCAGAATGAATGGCACCACAGCACACTAATGCATGTTATATCGCAAGCGCGACCATCCCAACACACCAGCCCACATGCTAAAATGCTCAGCTTTAGCATGCATGCTAGTAAGGTGTGACAGGTCTGGTGGGTGGTGGACTGTGCTGGGACTGTTTACTTTTTCTTTGTTAACTTTATTTGGAGTGTACAAACCATTTAGGTCTCCGCACAGAAGCGCAAGGTAATGCTCTCAAATGACCTGTACAAAAAAAATGCAGCATGACTGCATTTTTTCTAAGTGTACCACACTTCTCACCTGCGTTGTGGTGTTAACAAGGCATAAAGAAAAACATTTGTGACTGGGATTGTTCTATTGCTGAAAAATGCCAGTCACTGCTTATGGTGTGAAAGAGACCTAAGGCTGCATTTCCTGATCCCTACAGATTCCTGCATCAAGAATGCAAGGTGTCCCCATTCAGATGCAACTGCTGTACATATTGAAGTTAAAGTGACATTAAAGGATACATTTTTTTCCCTCCCCCCAATGTTAATGTTAGCACTTACCTTAAATGATGTCTCTTAATCCGATCTTCTTCTTTCCTGATGTTTTCATCTGTCCCTCCAGCGGTGCGGCGGCTCTCCGATCCAGCGCTGACTCCTCTCTGCTTGCTGGCACTTCTGATCCCACACTGTCTGCATGCGGGTGCACGCGTCCATAGACTTACCTTACGTCTCTGCGTCTCCCGGCCGATAATGCGAACCGCTCCCCCCCCAAGATGCTTAGCGGCGCCCGAATAGTTTCGTTTTCTCAGGCGGGAGCACGCATAGAAAAAGAAAAAAAAGGTACGTTTTTTAACTGTTTGCCTATATCTACTGCTTGATAGCAGTAGATATAGGCAAAAAAAAAACCTTTAATGATAGGGTGACAGCGGCCACATATGTCCGTGGCAGCCCGCATGTAATCGTACATGGGAAGATTACATACGGTTTGGGATAGATGGTCAGCGAACACAGGCCAGTGTCAATCATAGCTCCAAAACTGCATGTAATCACGATTACATGCGAACTGCTGCTGACGGATGCAGCCACTCTCATCCTGTCATTTACTTCAATG
Organism: Nanorana parkeri; assembly: GCF_000935625.1. Lineage (NCBI taxonomy): Eukaryota > Metazoa > Chordata > Amphibia > Anura > Dicroglossidae > Nanorana > Nanorana parkeri. The sequence continues at coordinate 2,956,628 of NW_017306317.1, forward strand.
TGAACAGCAGGCACATCTGAATGGGGACACCGGGGATTCCAGCCACAGGAATCCCAGAACGCCCCATGTGAACGAAGCCCAAGATGTCATAACTCATGGCTGCAACTCGAGGTAATGAAGCCAGAATCAGAATGGCAGCCTAAAGCTGACTATACACTAATACTTTCTGCGTTCAGCCTGCAACCTGAACGAAGACAATATTACAGATTCCTCCAATGCTTGCAAGTGTTAATTGCGGAATCCTTCACTGTCTTCATTGTATTCTGACAGCAGTGGCTGGCCACTGTCAGAATACCCGCACAGAATGCCCTTTCTGTTCAACCTAAGATTTTCCGTTCAGCTGATAGAGGGAAGGGTGCCAAAAGCAGCCCCCACTGTGTGATTTTGGCTGGTTCATCAAGAACCAGCTGAAATTCGCATAGTGTATAGCTAGCTTTAGAGCATGTGCCTTGAAAAGATTTTTATCTTCACAATTTGTTATTTTTTTATTCTACAAAATGAAGAAACGGTGTATTTAAAGTAGACAGTTACTACAGACCAGAGAATATCTACTTTGAGTCGAATTGGCCCTTACAAGGACACAATAGTATGGGTCAAACCTACTGTGAATTTCACACTCTCTTTTATATCATTCATCTTTCTTTTCCCTGTGGTTGTTAGGTAGATGCATGATCATCTCTATACGTGCCTCTACCTGGTAGAATTCTCACAGCATTCTGGAAGCTGATCACATGCAACTCCCCGAGTCACACAGTCATACAGTATGTCCTGTGTAACTGTAACCTCTTCATAGTGGTTCTAACCAGACTTGTTGTCAAACAGGTAGGACTTGGCCTTTCTGCCTGTATGCAATACTGGAGAAAGTATGGCCCATGTCATAGTTCTGTCTATACAAATATACCTACTATACACTCAGGAGGGAAACGGGTTTGACACACATGATAAAACTCCCAGTTTAACTCAAAATATACCAACTTTAATTTTTTTATTATATTTATTTTTAAAAACTTTTACTTTGACTGCTATCACATAGGGGTGCTTACAAGCCCCCCCCCAGGACACAGAAGCGATCTGGCGACAGGTAACTCGCCAGAATCGCTTCTGTTGTAAAGCCAACAGTCGGCTTTACAAGTTTAAAACAGAGTCCCGGCGGCTTTTGCCTCGATGCTGGCGACGTACACTGTACGTCGTCAGTCACGAAGGGGTTAAATCTGTCATGAGAGGAATATGGAGGCTTCCATTGCTGACCGACCTCTGAAAAAACTATTTGGCTGGCTGTTATGTTGATCATCAATAACTTTCAAGCAATCACCTTGAAAAAAAGCATATATTATGAAGGTCATAGAAACTCTTTAATGGTACAGCTATTTGTGGCTAGTAACTGTGTGTACTGAACTGAGCATTACAGGTTCTTTATGAGATTTTCCCACCCAATAGTCATATATGGACCAGAACACAGTGTTGAGTTATGGCAAGGAGATATTGCAAGTCTCAGCAATGTGCAACATGCATTTTTCTCTAGGGATATGTTGAGCATGTGAAAGTGGCACTATCATGCCAATTGTAAAGCTGCCACTAATGCATATAACTACATTATTTCCACCCGCCTACCAAAGCCAGAAGCAAACATGGAGTGCAGACATCTTTTTGCCTTCCACAATAGTAAGCACATCTTCAGTACACATCGACATGCCAACCAAGACAGCATGGAGGATAATAAAGGCAAGTTATAGTGATTTTTTTTTTGGCATTTACAAATTGTGACAAAAAACAGACTGTGGCACATTGGTGGTGAGAACATGTGGATGTATGGATTCATGGAATAAGGCAGGACTAGCAGTGAATTGGGGCAAATAGCTATCTCAGTGTGCTAGTCTGCTGGTTGTAAATGAAGCAGGGGTTGGAGATGAGTGACTGTCAAGCGGTACTGTCTGTGATTGTGGGTACATGGCTGTAAACTGAGTTTGACACTCAATATTAAACTCCTTTCCAAGAACTAAAAGCATATGATGGTTTGTTGCAAGGACATGCTACTCGTTCAAATAGAAAATCTGCATTTTAATGTCACATTGACTTGTAATACATTTCAAGGGCAGAGAATAGAAAAAAAAATAAAACTGACAAAACAAAGCATTTAATATATTCAAGCATTGTCTGATTTACAGAAATTCTCAAGAGTAACATAACAACTTGGCCTTGCAAAGTTTATATGTTAAAAAGGACTCGTTTAAGAGAACAGAGTAATAAAGGGCTATGACCTTTTGACTCCCCATCTAGAGATGGAAATCATTTGGTGTCTAGAGCATTACATAAGGCCAGTGTACCACCAGTATCCATCCTTGGTAACTGCTGAAGCCAAAATTATTATTTTTTTTCATGGCAGTTTAACCACATTTTTTGCATTTTAGATAAGCCTTGAAAACCTTTTTGACATCCTAAAAATGTAAACAAGGGGAAAGGACCTAAATGCAGTACATGTACCAACCCTCAAAGCAAAAATGTAAACACATTCATAATGTAAATGTTGTGCTGTAGCCGATTTTAATTACAGTAATTTAATATTTATAGCACGGGGCCATGCTGACCAGGCAAGTTGGCAGCTTCAAAGACCTTTGCAACCATGTTTATTTGTATGCACAGACACTAAAATCATCCAGGCGTACAACGTTCATGTTAAGCATGTTGCATTTCTTTTCCAATTTTGTAACTAAGAATCTTGTTCCAGTCAATCTTTGTGCGCGTCACTGGCAGCTGCCGGCGTAAGGCTTTGAAAGTAGTGTCAGACATAGTCTGGTAGTTCTCACTGATTGCAGTCTAAGACAGGAAGAGATACAAGGGTTAAATCATAGCAGTCAATGTACAGGAGAGCAGCACGTTTACAAAGGGCACAATATGCATTTATTCATGGTAGTGAATAACCAACATAAGAAATTCAAGTTTTTATGTCTTATGTAAATCTGCTGCCAATGTATAGCATACATTGGTGGCAGCAAAAGGGTGAAAGAATAACCTTTATTGAGCAGTAAGAAATATTTTTGTATTTTGACTTCAGTTAATTCAGTTCCAAAATCATTAAACCGGAACAGACGTACCTGGTATTCGTTTTCAGCATCCTCTATAATCTTAATGAACTCCTTTGCAGTCTGACTTTCATTCTAGAAGATGCAATAAATCAAAATAGAAATCATGAATATAAACTGGGAAAAGGTTGCTGCCTGATATAAACTTCCTCAATTATTAGACATGACCTGATTTTTTGGGGAAGCACTGAGTTATGACAACCAACCATCCATGAAATACGAGGGACAAGTGTTGCCATGCACACTCTAAATTTACAAACACAACAATACATACTCCTAAATTGATTTTGATGTAGAGCGGCAACTGACATAATAATTGGGTCTGTATGGAAGACCTGTTTTATCTCACATCCCTGCACTTCTGCAGGCCGATTTAATAATGCAGCATGAAAAGTGCAGTGATCAATACCAGCTAATCATCTTTTTAGCTTCTGAATTTCTCTTGAAATCTTATTGGCTGCTACGGATTACTGCGTTGTCTAACACTTTCACGGTTGATCCCTTGATACCATTCCTAGGCATCTTTTGAATCGCATCGATTTTTTTTTTCTTTTTTTATACGAGCCTGCAGTCCTGGAATTCTCTCAAGTTTCATATATAGATTTTATTTTTAAATAAAAGCACCCAAAAAAGGGATATACCTAAACATGCTCACACATGTGTAAAGTATGATAGGATACTTCACTGCACTCAATACAAATTGAAAAAAAATTTGTATCCATCTATATTCTGGTCATATAGAATGGAGAATTTTAAAACCCGAAAATGACATCTTTATATATAATGATTTCATTATTTTACAATCACTGTGCTAAATTTGACTGAAGCTGTAACCAAGGTTCCCATATCAAATGGGAAATGTAGACATAGTTCCCTGTTGTGTGCGATATTTTCATTGAGCACAATATAACTGGTTGCCAATTTGAGTAATAGAAATCATCATTGGCTGTAGCCAACACTACGGAAATAAAAAGTACTATGGCTGTGTCTTTGCTATACACCAGAAGTTCTGGATAGCTGGTGGGGTGGAAAGGAAATATTTGCATGGCTCCATCCACTATCCTGGAACTCTTTGGGATATGTGATGGAATAACATTTGGATGACTGGAGTGTTCTTGAAGGCACATTGCGTGTCAGCAGGATGCTGCCTTAGTTCAGCTTATGGAGCTACCTTATGGAGCGTTTTATTGTAACCAGCTGGAATATGATATACTGCCAGGAGGAAACTATTAGGAGCGTGTGGTCTGGAGCCAAAAGCCCTGATCTGTAGTGGGTACAAGGCTCTGAAGAGAATTAGGAACTACTGCTGGGGAGTGTTTTCACTGCTGCTTATACAAGACACAGATATGGATAAACATCATTAAGTGTGACCTAACCTCTGCTGATCTGTGGGCTCGGTGGACCTGGTGAGTGTCTTAGTAATCTTCTGAGATCAGATGTTTATATATTTTAAGAACAGGAGGATATTGCCAATGTGAACTGCATTTTAAGCACTGCATTATTTTTTATTAATGTAAATGACTTCTATCTTAAGGCGGCGCCACTGTGCTACGCTGGACTTTTTTTTTTACTACCTCACCAAAAGCCTTATGGGTTCTACTTTCTCTCTAAATTCAGAAAGGAGACTGCAAAGCTGGACGGACACTGACACACACAATCAATTTTTCTTACATTGCATTTTTCTTACATTTTTATTTTTATACTATTCAGCCCAGACATAGTAGAACATTGTTCAAGCAACTGTCACTTGTCTGATCAGTTTGTTGGAGGGATATTGCCACTATATTACTGATACACAACTTTACACAATTCGACCTGGATGGGTGAATAACATACTTACAGTCACTGTTAGTGATTCTTCAATATCTTTATGGCTCACTAACTGTACATTTCCATCTTCATAATAATGAACCTATGTAAAATATACAAGATTATTACCTTGTAAAAGGATTTAATGAAATACATTACAGAACAAGTGTAACCAATCAGTAAGCAACTAATGCTATTCAGGAAACACTAAAATTGTGTTACAAGTCAGAAAGTTCACCCATTTGATTTTAGTCTAAACTCTGTGTATTCCACCGCAGCAAGTTAGCATTTCACATTTTAGAATGATATTTTGAATCTGGCTGTGAGAAGCCTCTTTGGCCTCATTTACACGACTAACAGCCGGTCCGTACAGATCCGTGTACGGCCGTATCGGGCCGCTCCCTTGAACTGCACATCCGTGCGGGTGTCCTTGCTTGGGTGCAGACAGGACCCATCCTGTCTGTGTATTAACACACACACGGACGTGTAGTTCGGGTGAGCGTATGGCCGCATACTACTATAGAGAACCGGCTGCTGCATACAAATCACAAGCAGCATCTGTCCTTCCTGGGAGCGGCCCAATACGGCCGTGCACGCAGCACGGATCTGTACGGGCCGGCTGTCGTGTAAATGAGGCCCAAGTCCATAAATTAGTAGATGTCAGCGATGGCCCACTCAAGACACCTTGGCAGTCAGCAGATCTGAGGTTAACATTGAAGCTGCACTACTCTTGCACAAAACATTTCTGCACTGGAAACTAAATGGATGTACAAAGCTAAGAAGTGATGCATGAAGAAAGACTATCCAACAAAAATCTGAACTTGGTTGAACACAAACATAACTGAAAAGCCATTACTTTAAACATAGGACCTACCAAATTCCCCCGCATTTAACCTAGTCAAATGGTTATTTCCTATTCTTATAGTTTGTCTCTGGGCCCAGCCCCTTAAGACTTGCTTGGCTATAACATGCTGAAGAGGAAGAGTGGCTGTACACAACAACATGGGTTATGTCAGTTCTAGTCATGTGGGCACCATAAAAGCATAGAGAGCTTTCAAAATCTAGAACGGTCATATTAATACAAAATAGTGCTTGCTAGAGTTTTAGAATTTTAGTCTTTGAAAGAGGAGTCTTCAGGCTCCTTCACAACAGAAGGCACACAAAAAGGCATGCGTGTCGATATGCCGTTTTTATGCCTTGCACTGCATGTTCAACTGTTTTTAACCACTTCAAGACCAGGTGTTTAGACCCCCTTCCTGGCCAGGCCATTTTTCAGTATTCAGCGCTGCGGTACTTTGACTGACATTTATTCCGTCACGCAGCACTGTACTGAAATTAATTTTATACCATTTTTTGGGGATAGATAGAGCTTTATTTTGGTGGTATTTAATCACCACTGGGGTTTTTATTTTTTACTATAATTAGGAAAAATTAATGGGTGCAATCGTCGTTTTTGCACGTATGCGCCCCCGCATTTTTTAAATGTGTTACTTTTACATTTTTTTTGGGTGGGGAACTTGATTTTTTTTTTCTTTTTTTACTAAACTTTATTGCTATCACATACGAGGCTAATAAAAACCCCCTATGTGATAGCAAAATATGTGACAGGTCCTCTTTATGGAGACATCAGGGGTCTCCAAGACCCCTAATGTCACCTAGGACCCCCCCAAAAGAAGCTGATGAAGCAGAGATCTGCTCCATCAGCTTCTTTGCAGCTTCTGAAGCTGAAGAGTGACACAAGAATGCGGAAGTGATGTATTATACAACACCTCCGCATTCTTGCAGAGCAGAGGGGACCGGAGGGAGCTCGTGTACCGAGCCCTCTCTGATCCCGTGTCACAAGCGACCTGCTGATCCCGGGCTCGCACCGGGCACAGCAGAGCCCGGGAACTTTTTAGTATTATGATAGGAACATAGTGTTACATGCTGTAGTTTTATGCAGCGCACACTCTAAGGCACTTGTATGGCATGAATAAACAGTCTTCTAAGTGGCACTGCGCTGATCAACACAGCTCAATGCACCTGGTGTGATCACCAGTAGAGCCCCCTTCCATAATTTATATACATCTCCCCTTAATAACACAATGCCTAAATCAGCCCCCAGATCAGCATGGCTGGCACCCATGTTCGCAGCGCATGTATGACAGTCTGGGGAAGTGATTAGGTGGCTGTAAACTGTGAATCATTTTGAGTCTAAAGCAGACAGTTGGCTTTACACATGTTAACAGACTGCCGGTTGCCCTGCTGCCAACATATGCGTTGGCAACAGCATAAGGGTTAAATGATAAAGAAAATGGACTCCAATAAATGTATGATGTTTTACAACCACAGAAGGTAAACCATGAAATACCTGAATTTTTAGAAGTCCCACCACCTTCGTAGTAGATTGCGTTATGGAAAATTTCCATTCTGACCTCCAGCGTCCATTCCTAGAAAACAAAATTTAGCAATCAATTTTTACAAACGACAAAAAAGTGTGGTTTTGCAATATACATTCTGGTGAAAAGTATATTCAAATATAGGTTGTTTCCTTTTAAAAGTTAGTATACAGTACATATATAATAAATAGAAAGATGCTAGGACAAAACAAAAATATGAGAGAAGGCAAGTAGTTACAAACCGGTTCAGCAATACTCAACACAATGCCAAGTAATACAGAACCAGATCTGGTGCTCTTATATGCTGTCACAACAGTGATCACTATGGACTTGCAAAGTAGATTTCAAGGAGAGCTTCTGCTCCCTAAACATCCCAGCATTTTTCTAAAGCATCTTGACTTATTTCTGTTTTATTGAAGAATGTATATAATACAATTATAGAAATTCTCTTTACGCCAATCCAGAACACATCAAATGGAGATGTAATGTATATGAAAAATTCACTATGGGAAAAGTGTATATGCACTTGCAGCTAAACTTTGCTACATGTTCTCATTCACATAACATAAGTTAAAAAATGCTGATTACATAATACTTGCTCTTTCCGCAGAGAAAAGATTTTCAGTAGGGATGCATCAATATATCGGCCGCCGAAACATAACGGCCTAAAATGGCACTTTTGGCTAAATGCTGAAAGTGCCATTTTCCTGCCGATACATCGGCGCATCCCAGGTTTCTTTCCTCCCTGCTGCTGGGCGCTGCTCTGTGTCCCAGCGGGGAGGAGAGAAAGTGACAGCCGGCCGAGCGCTGCGAGTGGCCGGCGTCTCTCCTCCCACACCGCTCAGCCTCCTATCACAGAGCGGTGTGTGGGCGGAGACAGGCGGCGCTGTCACAGGAGGCTGAGCTCTCCTCCCTGCACCGCTCGATCAGTGAGTGTTTGTACATAAGGACATAGTATGTGTACTATATCCTCAATTATGAATGAATGGGAGTGATCTACATCCCCTCCTGTTCATTCATAGTTGTAGTTATAGTAAACATACTATATTCTCAAGTTATCAATGAACAGAAACACTCAGTACAGAGGATTCCTGTTGATTGATAACAGGGGATACAGAAAAAGAGATTAAGAACACAGTCCTCTCCTCCCATCTCTTTTTCTATTTTAAAAGGGAAATATCAGGGGGTCTGCTTAGACCCCTATTTCCCTGAAGAAGCATAAGGGTTAAATGATAAAGAAAATGGACTCCAATAAATGTATGATGTTTTACAACCACAGAAGGTAAACCATGAAATACCTGAATTTTTAGAAGTCCCACCACCTTCGTAGTAGATTGCGTTATGGAAAATTTCCATTCTGACCTCCAGCGTCCATTCCTAGAAAACAAAATTTAGCAATCAATTTTTACAAACGACAAAAAAGTGTGGTTTTGCAATATACATTCTGGTGAAAAGTATATTCAAATATAGGTTGTTTCCTTTTAAAAGTTAGTATACAGTACATATATAATAAATAGAAAGATGCTAGGACAAAACAAAAATATGAGAGAAGGCAAGTAGTTACAAACCGGTTCAGCAATACTCAACACAATGCCAAGTAATACAGAACCAGATCTGGTGCTCTTATATGCTGTCACAACAGTGATCACTATGGACTTGCAAAGTAGATTTCAAGGAGAGCTTCTGCTCCCTAAACATCCCAGCATTTTTCTAAAGCATCTTGACTTATTTCTGTTTTATTGAAGAATGTATATAATACAATTATAGAAATTCTCTTTACGCCAATCCAGAACACATCAAATGGAGATGTAATGTATATGAAAAATTCACTATGGGAAAAGTGTATATGCACTTGCAGCTAAACTTTGCTACATGTTCTCATTCACATAACATAAGTTAAAAAATGCTGATTACATAATACTTGCTCTTTCCGCAGAGAAAAGATTTTCAGTAGGGATGCATCAATATATCGGCCGCCGAAACATAACGGCCTAAAATGGCACTTTTGGCTAAATGCTGAAAGTGCCATTTTCCTGCCGATACATCGGCGCATCCCAGGTTTCTTTCCTCCCTGCTGCTGGGCGCTGCTCTGTGTCCCAGCGGGGAGGAGAGAAAGTGACAGCCGGCCGAGCGCTGCGAGTGGCCGGCGTCTCTCCTCCCACACCGCTCAGCCTCCTATCACAGAGCGGTGTGTGGGCGGAGACAGGCGGCGCTGTCACAGGAGGCTGAGCTCTCCTCCCTGCACCGCTCGATCAGTGAGTGTTTGTACATAAGGACATAGTATGTGTACTATATCCTCAATTATGAATGAATGGGAGTGATCTACATCCCCTCCTGTTCATTCATAGTTGTAGTTATAGTAAACATACTATATTCTCAAGTTATCAATGAACAGAAACACTCAGTACAGAGGATTCCTGTTGATTGATAACAGGGGATACAGAAAAAGAGATTAAGAACACAGTCCTCTCCTCCCATCTCTTTTTCTATTTTAAAAGGGAAATATCAGGGGGTCTGCTTAGACCCCTATTTCCCCGAAGCCCCTAAAAATAAAGTAAAAAAATAAAAATATAAAAACAAAATTAAAAAAAGTTTATAAAATATTTTTTTGAAAAAAATAAAAAAATGTTTTTGGTTTAGGCCTGACAATTTTTTTTATTTTGGTTTTTACATGTCTATTTCGGTGCACCTCTAATTTTCAGTAAACTGGTGGGGAGGCTGTTACAATAACTAACACTGCTTCTACTGTGCTTGCATATCTCATTATCAGTTGCAAACAAAGGATTGCAATGCTGAAGTATTGTACGTTAAGAGGAAGGTCGGTCTTTCCCTAGTCTTTCTTAGGGAACAGCTAGAGTTTCCTGTCACTTTGAAATTGTGTGGCAAGCCTTTGGAGCTTCTCTTTACATACACATCTAAAAAGTTAAGAAATGCGTTTTTAAATAATTATTTTTTAGGTATGCTGTGTGAATATGAACACAAAAACATATAGGTGGGGATTTTTTGAATGTGTGTGCAAAGGTGGAAATAAACTTCAAGGATAACTGCACAGTCCTCATCTCTGCAGGTTTTAGAAAACTAAAATAGTTACATTATACTTTGCTATAAACGTAGCAGCCCCACCCACCACTAAAGGAAACTGTGGAAACGCAAAAAGGGACTCACAGACAGACAGCTCCAGATGTGCTATCCTGATCCAGCTTGGGCTGAATCACAGACACACAGTCCCTGAAAGCACCAATAACACTGCTGACATCCCACATGGTCTATCCAGAGATGAATGCTCCGCAAACACAAATCCGCCATGATCAGCAAGCAGGACACAAAACAAAATGGTGCCAGCACCGCAGAGGGTCCTACAGTGGCTCTCTTCAGCATATAGTTGGAGCTCCTCAGTGACAGCTTGTTGTCAGGGGGCTCAACACCAGCGAGGGCTGAAGAGCTGTAACCTCCTAGCATCCAGCCACACCAAAGCCAGCCTGTAGCATCAGGAGGCAGCGAGCACTGCTGCAGCCCGGGGAACCCCAGATCTCTTCCCTTCATTCAGAGGCTTCTCTACCCCACTTACCATACGTAAAGCTACAATGTCATGACGAGACCAACAGTGGTTTCATGGAATATCAAATCTTAACTCAAAATTTAACTATGCCCACATATTTAATACCCTGAAAAGCCTGTTGTCTAATATTTGTCAACAAACCACACATCTAACTGGCCATAAATACCATGGCTTAGAAATGGCTTCCACTTCACATATTTCTCATACTTTATAGGAGTGTCAACTTTCAAATCAGCAAATACTTACCTTTTGAGTGTTTAACTGTTTTACTGATAATAAAAGGTTGCTACCTTATGCTGCATTGCAAGGCTTACAACAAACCTATCGTACATTTAACAAATCTATCATTCTCAACATCAGGACAGGCACGTCTCCATGGATATTGCAAACAAACCTTTTTCCCTTCTCCAGACATTATTTATTTTTCTAGAAAACTTTAATTTGAACCAAGACCCTCTGTTAATGTATGCCCCTGACGCTCTGAACTTCAGTTCCTGTTGTAATACCATGTCTGACAGATCTATGGTGCTCAAAATATGATTCAATTATCTACTCCTACCTAGTGGCAGAGACCTAGAATATTTAACTCACACCAATAAATAAAAGGCATTCTCTGGATGAAGGGCATATCTTGACATCACTGCCCCACATCAAATACGAGAACAACTTGTAGTCATCGATAAAAATCCTAGGCGTTCTTTGAATAGTCGCTGTGCCAAACAAGCAACCCCCTGTGTTTTCAGGCCAGAGGGGAAGCTACTCACCACAGCACAGTACCGGCACCCAGAAGATCAAGACCAGCACTGCAGCTACTGCAGTGTTTTACTGGACCCCCAGCAACAGATCAGGTAGGGTATGGGCCAATGTAAGTATGCAAACGAACGTTATACCTGGAGTTCACCTTTAAGGACTGGCTAAATGCTACTGTTGAAAATATGGGCACAGTTCTAGAAGCCACAATACAGGATTCATACACAGGAGTTGACTGACCAACCAACCTTTCAAACTTTCCCTCCAAAATTTGCCTGTTTATGTAGACATTATAGCATGGCATTAAGCTAAAACTCTAGGCCTGAAACTCTATCACCTTTTACACCTCAGTAGTGTAAAACAAGCCTCACAACTCTCCATGACTTTGCTGAAGCAGAGGAATCACACATTAGCCACCTGTATGACAATGGTATACTTGTTTCTTTTCAACACCTGAAAGCAAACTTTGAACTCAATAACCACTTCTAGAGGTACCTCACTCTTTAACCTGCTATACTGCCACAACTTGGGTCAGTTGTTTCCAAACAAGTGGCGAGCATTTATCGCTTCCTTCAAAATGGTGACCCCTGCTCCCTTTGAAAGAGCCTGGCAAAGATGGTCCAAGGACATACCATCTCTAATGAAAGAGGACTTCAATGCAGGAAATCTTTTCTACAGTTATTAGTACCCAAGGTGTCTGTTCACAGGCTATTATACTTCTGTATACTGTACGGGAATCAAACATTCTGCCAAATCCTACCATTGCAGTACGGGAAGTTATTTACATTATTTTTGTTCTGTCCCAAAAATATCATCTTATCGGCAACAAATACACCTCTTACTGCTAAGAACTATGGGCTAAAATCTGCCACAACTTCCAGAAATCTGCTTGCTATACTACAAGATCATGTAGTACACACCCACACGCTTTAAAAGTAAATCTTACAAAAATGGAAAGACACCTTGGCACCAGACCTAAAAACCTTTGTTACCATCATTAAATGACACACTACCAAGGCAGAACTTGCTTGCCCAACTTTGACAAAATCAGAAGGTCATGGTTAATGGCCGCTCTGAACTTAGTATAAATTTTGTTCCAAACCTGTAATCACCAACTGTGATAATGTTGAGTATGTGTGAAACCTTGTATTTCAACCTCCTTTACAATTGTGCATTATAGGAAGTTAAGAGAACACCATGATGTGAATGAGTGTATGCAGTAAATAAGTACAATAAAAGCACATTGCTTCAAAATATAAGCTTTATTGTTCTTTATGAAGAAATGTTGACATTAGCCTTTTTAAACACATAAAAAAAGCCTACAAAGCTGCTGTTCGAGCATTCAAAACTTAACTGGCAGTAGCATATGCATCCAAACTGATATTAGGCTACAGCAGAGCAGGATAAATCCCAGTCACCAGGCTGATGTAAAAAAAAAAAAAAAAAAAAAAAAAAAAAAAAAAAAAAGCTCAAAAAAGGAGAGCAGGTAATTTATATGGTTTCAATGACTACAGTTCTGCTAGCTGCCACTAGATAGCGGCTAGTAAAAATGTGTTTTTCTCACCGAGTACAGTTCTGATGGTGTCTAGTAGAAACAGGATTTCCCCAATTACTTCACACTCCCAAAACAATATATCTGTATTGCAGACTGACAATGTGCACACATATCAAACTGTGTAAAAAATAAATAAAAATAATAAATGAAAAAAATAGAACTGTGCCCCCAAAGAAAGATTTGTACAGAATTGTTTAAAAATGTCATGGGGATGCAAGTTAAAACCTCAAGACCATTTTGTATCCCATATCCCAGGAAACTATGTATTCTCACTGCCTGCCTGGTTGCAACTCTCTTTTTTTTTTAAATTAAGCAAGGATTATATAGTTGTGCATTATCATTATGTGATGTCACAGTTCTGATGTTTAACCACTTCAAGACCAGGTGTTTAGACCCCCTTCCTGGCCAGGCCATTTTTCAGTATTCAGCGCTGCGATACTTTGACTGACGTTTATTCCGTCATGCAACGCTGTACTGAAATGAATTTTATACCATTTTTTGGGGACAGATAGAGCTTTCTTTTGGTGGTAAGAATACATGGGATATGGGACACAAAGTGATCTGAGGTTTTAACTTACACTACCATGACATTTTAAAAAACGGTGTTCAAATAAACAAATCTTTCTTGGGGACAAAGCTGTGTTTTGGTTGGCAACCAGAATCTGTCTGGGTTTGTTGTACCGATATATTTACACACAGTTTACTTCACGTTTGTGAATTTGTGTAAATAGGTCAGTAATTAGTAGCTCCTAAATCTCTTGAGGCTTTAGCATGCCTGAACTAAAGTGTCATTCAAATAAAAGACAGATGACGCGGTCTTCAGATATTTGAGAGGAAAAACCCCCCAAAAAAACGACTTACCAGAAGTTTTTAGCTTGAAACTGATGACTCTCTATACATACAATAATAGTTTGCTGTCCATCAATTGTTTTCCCGTACACCTAAGGTTACAAAGATAATTGGCATGAACGAGAGGTAAAATTCCACTTAGAGAAAATGCAAACATGATTTCTACTTACAGTACTAGATCCATTAGGATAATGATCTTTCACATAGGATCTCACTGCAGAGTCCACAACATTCCTCCACGATTCGATGGCATTTTCTCCCTCATGGGGCTTGGGATCACTGGCCTCCTTCCTCAAGTGATCAAATCTAAAGGAAATCTTGTTCTTTGGATCCAAAAACCTCCCGTTACCAAGATCTCCATGTTCCGTTATTAATGCCTAGGGAGAGACAGGGATGTTATTCTCCATTCTAGTCTTATCCTGAGAAGAAGTCTACAAGACTCCAGATCCCAAACCGTTTCCTCAGTTTCAGCTGTAAACTATCAATATTACCTCAGGAGGTTCTGTACTGACAAAGCACATGTAGTACAGTTACAGTAAGGTGTACAAAAGCAGAATTACAACACAGTTGCTTTTGAAAAGTGACAGTGTCTTGATTATAGTTTGATCAGCTACATTTCATAAAATAGATCTTTCATCACACACTTGTCCAATTAGAACTAACCTACCTGGACAATTTAAAAAGCTAGATGGGCGAATCAATGATTTGTTGGTTGGGGACACTGAAGTATATGCACAGCAGCTTACAATAGTAGCAGGGGTAATGTCATTCCTCAAAGTAAGAATTAAGCAGACAATTGCTGAAGGCCAATTGTCAAAGTAATACAATGAAGGGCCCAAAATCCACAAATCATTCCTAAGGGGTTCTACATTTATCTTCTCATAATTAGAGGAAACTGAGCAACTATGGAGGATGCCATAATCAATATCCTCCAGAAAACAATAGCTGCCTGGCCGTTATAACAATTCCTTAACTCTAATTCTTTTATATTCTGGTATGTTATTTTTTTTGGCATTCTGAATTAGGTGATTTATGCTTTTGAAGAGGAATTTTTAGTATCAAGTACATTTACCAAGCACCACAAAATACATTTTGAATCCTAAACTTTAACACCTAACCCTTAAATTAAACTGAGCCAAAAAAGTATTGAAAAATAAAAGCACAATTAACCCAATCCTCTGCACTGAAAATGAACAGTCCTTTCTAATTATTAATTCTAATTTGGAGATCAGGAAATTCAGAGAAAAGTTTAGAATAAAACATCAATGATTCAAAAGTACTGCACCATGAGGGTCAAGCATGAAAGCCTCAAAACTGGCATTTCTTTATTGCCCATTGAGGGACACAGGAATTCTTAAGACTGTTGGGTTATACTGCTGTCTACAGTAGAAATGGACACTGGCAAAAAATAAAAGCCCATTTACCAGCACGGTTTAACCCCACCCACAACCATCATGTCAGAAGAGAGGACATGTTTTCTTCAGTTCTGATGTTCGCTGATCGTTTGGAAGATTTCTACCATCAACAGCTGTTGGTAGATTCATGCTGGATATATGAAATCCAGTATAGTTTCCCCAGTCAGTCAACAGCACTGGTAGATTCATGCCACATAATTAAAAATGCTGAAAGTTTCTCCAGTTAGCTATGAAGCACAGGTTTTACTGGTTTTATTCCAGTGATCTCTCTGCGAAGGACCTGCAGTCAATAATATCCCATCTGTGTTCCAGTAACTACAGGACTCGGCTGTCAGGTCAGACCAGTATGTCTGGGGATTTCTTGCTGAGTGTCAGGACCAGCGCTGCGATAGTTTATCTGACCCAATCTCTGAAGACTCCATGTTATGCATTCAGGCCATATGTCTGGTTGAAGAAAAATGTCTTTACATTCAGTATAAGCTCTGCGTATTAAAGCTGCTATACCTACTGGGCAGTGTGTAAGGGACATTTTTCCCCTTCTACATAAGTTTACAAGCTCGGTATTGGGTTTACACTCCCTGTTACTAACGGCGAGTTAAATTGATTGCATCCCTTCTGCTTCTATTCTTGGGCAAGGATAGCCTCCGAAGCTCTCTGAATTAGGGGCATTTTCCGTTATTTAATGCCTAAGTGCCCAGGCACTGTTATGCGCACAGTTGCTATTTTGTATTTCTCGCCTGTTGCATGTAGGCTGAGTCTGAGCTTGATGATGCACCGTGATTTTCCAGTGAGGTTGGGCACTAGCCCCTGCATCCTGCTGTGTTGCCTCAACCCAAGAGCTCAGCAGTAAGCCTCTCCCTACTGCAGCTTCTGCTACAATTTCACCCTGGTGGTCCTTGAGCAATAAAAGGGGATAGGGAGGACGGCAAGGTAGTTCCCTGCTTTTTATTTTTCTCTGGGGCTGTGTGTCTCGTCTCCACCGCAGATACATGGCTTCATAATTACAGAGACAGTTGACAGAGCAGCGCTAGTAACGACTCTCTGCTGCTGTTCAGGCTTTGTCATTCACTCAATGCCATCTAAAACAAACATCCCTAGATAGATGTGGCATACTCCAGTATGCTAGTAAGTGATGCCCACGTCTGTGCTATTTTGTCTGAAAACAGATGATCTGATTCATCAATGTTTTTACAGCCACAGATCAAGGCTTTCATTAGGGAGCTCAGCTTGTTACTCAAATTAATCGGTTAAGATATGATTCACTATATAAAAATGTTCACATCTACAAGTATTTAGTTATGAGGATTCAAGCAAAAGATTTCCGAGCTCAACACAACAGAAAATGTATTGGTATATAGTGATAAGGCCTAAATACAGTGAGCAAACAAGCTAACTACCAAAAAAAACACACAAAAAAAAAAAAAAAGGAAGAAGAATGAAACATGCAAATACATATTAGCAAAATACACCGATAGTGGTATATACAAGACAAATAACAGAAATATAAAAATATATTTGTGCTGAGGGAATCCTGCTAAGGGCATGTGATTCATATCTAATAACCAGAGGACTATTCTAATTTGATTAGTACTTGGAGGTCACCAATCCTTGCAAGTCTATGGAAGCATGCCCTAGATCTGTCCAAGGAGGAGTTGGAGGGGAAAAAAAATAACTTTTGGACAACCAGTCTTGAGGGTTGCAACTCTTTCTGCTCCAGTTTTCATAATATAACCTATTGTAAACAGAAATATGTTTTAAATTTGTCTGCAAATGCCAATTCGACTGTCGTGCCAATCCTCTGGAATCCATGACAGCCAGGAAATACATCCTCTGGAATACATGACAGCCAGGTAGAAGTTGGTCAGCAATGGGAGCCCCCTGTATATTTCTCTTATGACCCTTTTCCTTTAAAAACAAAAATCGTTATCATTTTGGGTGACCTATATAAACTAACTATATTTTGTTTTGATAGCCGTCTACTATATTCAACGCCCTTTAACCTGTAAACTGTATTAAGGTCACCCTCTATACAACTAGCACCTGTAAAGGGAAACAATTTCTACTCACCTGGTGCAGTGCTCTTTCATAGAATCTTCGCTCTATGGTGCCTAAATATTCTCATTTGACACCTTGTTAGGTGTGTGGGGTGCCTGAGCCCTCACCGTGCTCTTAACATAAAATAACATTACATGTGACTGTAGGCCACCTTTACTATTGCTCTCAGCAGCCTGGAGCAGGTGCAATATACCATTCTGTTTAATAATTGATCATGCCAAGGATTATCAGTCTAGAATATTCAAATATAGGAGAGGTCTGTAAAATGATTGAAAACATATAAAAGGAAACATGTCATGAGGAATATAGGGGCTCCAACTTTTACCCCCTGAAAATGCTAGCTGCCTGGCTGTTTTGCAGAGCTTATGGCTTCAAAAATTTCCAAGTCACTATCTTCACTATGAATTCCCTTGCTGTATGCTTGTTTCCCATCAGTGAATCAGACAGCACTGATCACAGAGATAGCCAGGAAACCAAGTTAGCAATGGCAACCAACATATTCTCTCATGACAGGTGAACCTACAAATTGGCAACAAGCATACGAGGCTGCTTTTTGTCACACATAGCAGGCTATGCTGCCAAATTGTATATATAGCAATATAAATGGGTAAGCCATATTAGTCCAGTAGACATATTTCTCTCTCTCTCTCTCTATATATATCTATATCTATATCTATATCTATATCTATAT
>NW_017306318.1:0-2684 GCF_000935625.1 Nanorana parkeri
TGATCCAGAAGAGGATTGGGAGAATGTCATATTGTCAGATGGAACCAAAATAGAACTATTTCGTAGAAACACAACTTGTCGTGTTTGGAGGAGAGAGAATGCTGAGTTGCATCCAAAGAACACCATACCTACTGTGAAGCATGGGGGTGGCAACATCATGCTTTGGGGCTGTTTCTCTGCAAAGGGACCAGGACGACTGATCCGTGTACAGGACAGAATGAATGGGGCCATGTATCGTGAGAAGCAAACCTCCTTCCATCAGCAAGGGCATTGAAGATGAAACGTGGCTGGGTCTTTCAACATGACAATGATCCCAAACATACTGCCCGGGCAACGAAGGAGTGGCTTCGTAAGAAGCATTTCAAGGTCCTGGAGTGGCCTAGCCAGTCTCCAGATCTCAACCCCATAGAAAACCTTTGGAGAGAGTTGAAAGTCTGTGTTGCCCAGCGACAGCCCCAAAACATCACTTCTCTAGAGGAGATCTGTATGGAGGAATGGGCCAACATACCAGCAACAGTGTGTGCCAACCTTGTGAAGACGTACAGGACACGTTTGACCTCTGTCATTGCCAACAAAGGATATATAACAAAGTATTGAGATGACCTTTTGATATTGACCAAATACTTATTTTCCACTCGGGCAGTGCATTTCTTCGCTGGGCCCCCCCCCAAGTGGCAGAATGCCAGGGCCCGGTCGCAATTGCGACCGCTGCGACCCTGGTGGTTCCACCAGTGTGACCAAATACTTATTTTCCACCATAATTAGCAAATACATTTGTTCCAAATCAGCCAATGTGATTTATCTGGATTTGTTTTCTCATTTTGTCTCTCATAGTTGAGGTCTACCTATGATGTCAATTACAGGCCTCTCTCATCTTTTTAAGTGGGAGAACTTGGACAATTGGTGGCTGACTAAATACGTTTTTGCCCAACTGTATATGTAAAAAGTAAGCCCAACCATAATTAACCCTGTCATTGAAGAAGTACCCGAGATGCCTTTGGTGGCCTCCTTCCACAGAGCTGGAACATGCATGCTATGCATGAGTGTTAAAAAATTTATCAAAACTCCTTATTTCATTATCTGTTCCATGTTAGGGACTTTTGAAGCCAATGCATTATTATGACAACCAGGCGACTAGAATTTTCAGAAGCAATAGCAGGTTGCATGATTCTCCCATAACCTTTAATGCCCTATAAGAGCCAGGCTTTACTTTTACTAATTTCTTGTAAATTGTTAAATGAAAAATAGAAAAGGCTACTAAGAGAAAACTGCAGGGAAATGTCCACTATGCTATCTGCTTGAGCTTGGGCCACAGAACTGCCTGCCACATAAAATACCACACATCCAAACCTCCATATGCTGCCATAGTAGCATGGAAATGGGATAAACTGTAGTTTCGTGCAACCATGTCACTGAAAAAGACTAAAATCACTTGCAACTGCTGCGTTTGTTACTTCGAAAACATATTCTGTCATGAACGAGCAAAACAGGTCATTATTACGTCCTACATAGTTGATTACTTTACTGCCCCACCTTACGATGTAAAGTTTGCTATAAAAAGCAGAAACATGCTTTAAAGGGGTGTTCCACTCCAGTAATAAAGTAGAATCCCTCTTCATTTGGGAGAGTCCAATCAGTGAGGATCTCCTACTGATTAGACTCCTGTCAATCAAATGTGCTGTCTTCTACGAACTGTTAAGTTCCTAGCCCATAAGAAAGGTATATCAGCTCTGAGCACTTCAGTTAACTCACAAAGAACATCTGACTGGTAAGTATCTGTCCTTTTCACAGGAGTGTTCGGGATGCTAAAATTGCTGAAACTTACACTAACTTTAAAATGTTATTTGCCAAACCTCTGCCAAACTCTCTACTTATTATATAAATGAAACCAGAGTGTTTGCAGAACAACTTGACACCACATTACTAATTTTCAGCTTCGGTCGGTAGATATATCCACAAAAAAATTGCTAAACAGCAACACTTTCGGAGTAATGAGGCTCGCTGAAGCATATCCTAATTAATCATTGTTCGTTATCTTTGCCAGAGCTTGACACTCTTGTTCTCCATGGGTATGGTTTTTTTTTTCTTTTTAAATTTGTAGTGTAGGCTGAATTGGCATCAATGCCTTTAAAAAAGGACCCATTGATTTAATTTTTACCTTCAATAAATACATTCAATGTAATTTGTGTTTTCTTAAGTTATTTTTTAACTAGTTTACACTGAAGGGTTATAAGAGAACAAAGAGAGATTTTCATAAGAAGTTGTCCTTATATAGAGCCCCAAGTTTAAGTTTTAGGAAGCCTCACCTTTTATTATTTTTCACAGTTCAACCACTCAGCTCCTACAGTATATGTTGCTTTTATCTCATGCTTCTGTGTGATGTAGAAACTGAGATACAGACTTCGACAGCTCATTCCTCTTCATCCTTGACGACGCTCTTATCTCACTGTCCCAGGCAGAATTGAAGTCACAGGAATGCAGAGGGAGGCGCTTTCACAGGAATCAGCACAGGTACTAGAACTGGAAGAGGAGCCTTGTTTTGTGTTAAGATAGAGGGGTATAACCTGTTTAGGAGGGACAGAGGTGGGAGAAGAGGGGGGGGTGTTTGCATTTACGTAAAAAATAATCTATATGTGCATATAAGGCACGATATCACGTCAAATAATGGGGAAGACGTGGAAACT
>NW_017306318.1:4579-5417 GCF_000935625.1 Nanorana parkeri
CCACTTTATAGATCATTGGTTCGACCTCATCTGGAGTACGCGGTCCAGTTCTGGTCACCAGTACTAAGAAAAGATGTCCTTGAGTTGGAAAAAGTCCAGCGGAGGGCAACCAAACTAATTAGGGGTATGGAGGACCAGAGCTACGAGACAAGGCTACTAAATTTAAACATGTTCACATTAGAGGTGAGGAGATTAAGGGGGGATATGATTTCCATGTACAAGATGTTCAATGGTGGTAGCAACATTAGCGATAAACTGTTTAAAATTAACTCCATTACAAAAACTAGAGGCCACCACCTAAAATTGGATGAAAAAAAATTCCAGCACAAGGGGCGAAGGGGGTTCTTCACAGTAAGATCAGTTAGGGTCTGGAACTCACTGCCACAGGTGGTGATTTCAGCAAATAATGTGGAATTGTTCAAGAAACTTTTGGACGATTTCTTAAGGGACCGTAATATACAGGGGTACAGGTACTCCTAGAATGAGATCCAAATAGGTTGAACTTGATGGACTAATGTCTTTATTCAACCTCAAATACTATGTAAGAAAGTGCAGAGACAGTGAAATAATAACTGTCAATGAAGAGGATGTCTCCTTTGCAGATCGTGGTCGGGAATGAAGAGGAGTGAGCTGTCAAAGATTGCATCTCAGTGTCTACATCACACAGAAGCATGAGATAAAAAGTAACATACTGTACATTGTGGGAGTTAGGGGATTGAGCTGTGAAAAATAATACAAGGGGAGACTTTCTAAAGTTGTAGGTAACTGGGTGAATAATTGTAGGGGCTAAAACATATATTTCCTTGCTCTCTATAACAAAAAGTCTGATATAGATGTT
>NW_017306318.1:5439-8339 GCF_000935625.1 Nanorana parkeri
TCATCAGAGATGCACCGAAATTTTAGCCGCTGAAACATGTCGGCCGAAAATGGCCTCCTCCCCACTGGGTGACGGTCTGAGTGCCTTCTGATGCTGTGCCCGGCATCCAGCGAGATGCCGAGTAGTGTGGGCGGTGACAGCTGTCATTTTACAGGAAGCGGAACTCTCCTCCAGCACCACCTACCCTGCTTCCTGTGATGGCCCATTTAGGATAGAGAGTGGTAGATAACCGCTCTCCATCTGAAAATAACTGGACTTTGCCTCCTTTGTAAGGATGGAGAGCAGCAATTGGTGGAGAGCGCTGTGATCTGCCACAGGAGGCGGAGATCCTCTACCCTGTCTCCTATGACAGCCCATTCAGGAAGGAGAGTGGTGTAGAAACACTCACTGATCAGCTGAACATTGAGTGTTTGAAAATAACTGGACATAGTGTGCTTACTGTCTCTCAGTTATGAATGAATAGGAAGTGCTCTACTTATACAATATCCACAGTTTCTGAATGGACAGGAGCAGTCTGAATAGAGGCTTTCTGATCATTCACAACAGGGGCTGCAGAAAAAGAGATTGAGAACTCTATTTTAAAAGTGAAATATCAGGGGTCTGTTTAGACCCCTGATATTTCCCCAGAGCTCCCAACAGTAAAGTGAAAAAAAATAAAAATAAAATAAAAAAAAAGTGTAAAGATTTTTAAAAAGGTTGAAATAAAATGTCATTTTCGGTCTCAAAATTTCATTTCTGTGCATCCCTACCAGCTTTAGGGGGTCACATGATCAAAGGCCCAGGCACTTGGTCATGTGATCTTTGCAGATGGAGAGGATCAATAATCACACAACCAAATTCCTACTCCTTCAGACCATAAAAGGTAAGAATGTCAGACCTTCAGTTATATTTTATCTGCCCAACAATTCCATTAAGCAAATGTGAACTGCATCATTTTATAGTATTTATCTACAGTAAACAATCTATTAGGTGCATGCTCACACCAAGCCAATGACACACAAGGCAGTCTCCTTTAACTAACAAAGTAAACAGTGTCTTTTGTTATCCGCAAGCTCCATTTTTTACCCGATGTTCCTTTGTTATCAGTTTGAATGCAGTGAACTTCATTTTAAGTCATGACACACCTCGTAATTATTCTTTCATTTGATACCCGCACTAATGCATCAAAACACACACAATATTTATTGCGCTATTGTGATCTTTGGAAGACAGATTAATAAGAAACTTGTGACAGTTTTGTCTGATAAACCAAACCAATAAACTCAACGAGTGTTGACATTAGGCCTACAAATGATCGGCGTCTAATACTATACATATTTGCCTTGTCACTAAGAAAAATTGTTGGCAAATAAAAAATAAAAAAAAATTGCATTTATGATTAAATACCGTCTCCTATCACTGGCTTTTTTTTCCTCTCAATAGCTCTTTTATAGAACGCTGCCTTAAAAATTCCCCAGGCTAAAACACACGGCATCAACTGCATTTCAGTGTGTATAAAATAAATGAGATATGAAAATAATAGATACTGCCGTGCTGCCAAGCTGTTCCACATTCGGTGCTTGCTGTAATTCTGCGAGTCATTAAAAATTGACTTTATCTGCACTTTAACTACTTCCCTGCCAGTGACACCATCATGATTATTCAAAGGTACTCTACAGTCAAACAAACGTTTTATTTATTACATATAAAAATGACAAATACTGTATATGACTGCCTCCACTGATGACATGTTTTAGAAGCTGGAAGTTCCCAGGCTGCTATCCTTATCCTGTGGCTTCAATACTTAATTACCGTAGGTTTATTTAGCAAAGGGAGGGGAATGTTCACGAAACCCAATCAATTACTGTTTACTTCAATAATTCAGTCATATAAAAGGCATAGTACTGTTTTTTTTTAACTCTACTGCACACTGGGTAATTTAAAGGAGAACTATGGGGTTAGGACTTTTCCCCATAGTTCTCCTTAGGGTAACGGGAGGACACAAACTAGCATCCTCCCCTCACCCTAGGCTCAGTATACCGCGAGCTACAGCTCGCAGTATACTGAGACGCCGCAGCTGAAGCGGATCACGACAATTATGTCTGGATCTGCCCAGCTGCATGACTGACAGCTGGCTCTGCCTGTCTGGAGGCAGAACCAGCTGCACCCGCCCCTTCCCCGTCCGTTCCACCAGTCAGCGCTGGAGGATCGGAGCGGGGAAGGGGGAATCCTGTCCCTACCCTGTCACGGCTCTCTGCCGTGACAGGATCGAGAAGTGAGCGAGCGACGGTATGTGTTCGCTCACCTCCCGATCTACTGAGCCGACCTGTGACAGTCACAGGTCGCCTAGAACTATGAGGATGAGTGAAAAGCACTCACCTCATAGTTCTCCTTTAAGCAAATCAACCACAATAAGCCAGTGACCTGTAAAATCGAATGCAGCCAACAAAGATGGTGCTCATGGTCTGCATAATGTTTTGCGCTTGTTATTCAGCATGTAGGGAAGCTGAAATATTAAAAGAATAGAACTTGCAGCAAGCTAGTTGGCAGTGGCACCATGATGGACGGTTCTCTTTAACAGAGCATCAACATGTTCCACACTACTTTACAGAAAACATGACATCACATACAGTGACTAAATGAATGCACAGTCCAAAATCCCCAGTTCATACATGCAGTGATATACTATGGCAAATTTGTTCTACACCCAGTTTACCTACCAGTATGGTTTTAAAAAAAAATCAATGCGAACACAGGAAGATTGCTTGTAAACGCAACACAAGTTCTCAGATGTGAGCTGAACCTTGGACCCAACAGCTACTATGCAAGGGTGCTAAACAATTACAGTAGATGCCATGCTGCCCCATGCCTACACTATATCTAGCATATTCTGCACTTGAATACTTTGGGGGGGGGGGGGG